>NC_053027.1:163138533-163242113 GCF_003073215.2 Triticum urartu | reverse complement strand
ATAATGGGCCAGCCCAGCTAAAGGCCCGCGAGATTTCACCGACATTAATGGGCCGGCCCAGCTGTAGGCCCACAAGATTTTGAGGACCCTAGTAGGCCGGCCCATTTAACTGGCTGCCATGTTTTGGGCCAAATGCCGGCCCATATTTGATCCGGTCCATTAATGGCCTGCCACGCTCCGGGCCTAATAGTGGCCCATATGAGATCTGGCCTGTTAAAAGCCTACCACGTTCTGGGCCAAATTACGGCCCAGATCAGGTCCGACCATTTAAGAGGCTTTGGGCTCAATTATGGCCCATATTAGATTCGGCCCGTCAACTGGACACTATGCTTTTGGGCCCACTTCCTAAAGGCCCACTTAGTAATTCGGCCTGATATTAGTTTTGGCCCGTTAAGGGGCCGTTTAACATTTCGGCCCTATATTAATTTCGGCCTATTAAAAGCCCGTCATATAGTTGGGCCTAACTACGGCCCGGTTTGCATCCGGCTTGCTCGCAGCCGATATCTGATTGGGCCAAACAAGGACCGAGAAAATTTTGGCCTGTTAAAAGCCCGTGATTTGATTCACACAATCATGGGCCGGGGTTCATTTTGGGCTGCTGCCGTCTCGTGAGTTGTTCGACATGTTTCAGGCCCAATCTACATCGTGATTGCATGACGGCCCGATTATGTACTGTAATTTTACGGTTTGGCCGGTTTACTGCGAAGAGAGGATATATATACAGTAAAATAACTGCAGCATCGTGAATAAGAAAAAAACTTGACTATAAAATAAAGAAATTACGGCATATTACATCCACTGGGCATCAAAGTTCGCCACTATGATAATAAAGCACAAGCCGACAGCAGATTACATACACTAGGCATCAAAGAACGCCACCAGTGTAAATAAAACGCCGACAAAATAATATACAAAACCGACAGCACTTCAATAGAGTTCAAGAAAGGTTAGCCCTGCTGGGGAGCTGCAGCGCAAGCAGCTGAGCAAGATGATGAGACTGCGCTTGTTCAACACTTATATCTTCCTCACTCTGAAAGATAAACAAGCAGACAAATGACAGGTTTTGCATATAAAAGTATCAGTGCTAACAATTCATCACATTTCTTACTGACGAATAAAGTGGCATAGTTTAAAATTGCATTAACACAATATGTTATTCTTCAGGTCAAGAGATGGCAGGAAATGACATTGTGAAGGAGTTGGCAGCTTCACGACACCACTTGATTACAGATCAAGAACTCATAAGTATCAATGGATAGTGTGCTGTCAATTTATACCATTTTAGATTGGCAAATAAAGAGACGGTTTAAATAATAGTAGAATGATATGACATTGTTCATAGTTAAGACATTGTAGATTATGACATTTTGCTGTAGTGGGTAGGATCACCACACCACTGGATTACGGATGAAGAACAGAAGCATACATGCAGTGCAAAAGAAGATCACTTGCTCCATATAGTTTAATTTACATGGTATGAAGAAGGAACTCGGTTGTACAACTGAAAACTTAAATTGAGAAAGGACAAACTTTTGTTTATGAACTACATAATAAACTTTAAACAAGCAATTTGATGCAAACACCAAAAATAAACAGCTGTTACAGTCATGCCTAACCAAATATATACAACAAAGTTTGAAGGCTTGAGATGGACAAACTTACATTATTGGTGAAGACAGGCTCTATAAAGGCCTTGTCCATGCTGGTGGGGGGGGCAATTCAAGAAGTTTACCACAAAATCTTCTTCAAAAGCATTGCCTTTATTCTACATTTTTTAAGAGTAAATATAGATGTGATAATGTACGAAAAAATGGAGAATATTTAAGATAAGATGAAGAGTGATGCTACATAACCAAGTAGCTATAAATGTAAGTGCAGCGATACAGGCAAAATGTACAGCCAAGTGCAACACACAGCTAAACTTCTTCAGTACCAACCTGATGGTAAGAATAAATATAGATCTGATGTGTAGAAAATGGAGGGCAAAGGAAAATAAGCTGCAGAGTGATGGTACATGAACAACTACCTGTCATTATAAGTACACTGATAAAGGACATCATGTACTTACAAGAACAATGCAGAGCTAAAAAAAACATTGGCATTGTATATATTGTACACTAATGTAACCATTCATACAGATCGGATAATTTGGAGCGAACAATTGATAAGCAAGCTATCATGCATACTGCTGTCACATAATGAACCAGGTACGTATGCAGGTACAGTAATACAGGACAACAGGTACTAACAAGAGCAAAGCAGCGGGCGGCATATTTGCGATATCCTGTCGTTCTTGTCAAACCAGAATTCTTCTTCGAGCAGATTTCCTGCAAAAAAGATCTGTAAGGCACATGCGGAAAAGTAGAAGTTAAAATTGTCATGTGATTTCATTGACAGTACCTCATCCTAGGAACGAGACCAGTGCATAACAAGGTTTTTCCATTCAATTTCTTCTAAATTTAGCACAGGATACTTCACCAGAAATTCGTTTATAGACTTGCCATCAAAGTGTGATTTCCTCAGGTAACACTGATACTACTGCAATGCTTCCTTGAAAAGCACAAGCAAGCTTTGCTCGTCATGACTATCCAGATTGACCCTCACCTAGTTACAACAATGTAATGTAAATCATTGAAATGTTCAATCAGCAGAAAATAGAAAAATAATAACCATGAATAATAGCACTTACACGTAAGTTGGGCAGGAAGATGTGAAAATGGTGTTTGTCTTCACAATAATCTTCCCATGATGGGAATATATGCACGTAGTCCCTAACAACATTGAAAGCATTGTCTTTTAAACTGGGAATAAATGGAATGGGGTTCCAATCTGTAGGAATTGGCCGTCTCTGCAGTTGGGATAGGTCTTCGGCCGGTGGACTTGCTGTACTTTTTACTGGAGTGGGATTTTTCTGTGGTATAGCTGGTGCTATGGCAAATGAAATCGGTATACCTTTTGCTGGAGTGCAAGTCGTATGTGGTGGGGCTAGTGGTGGGCCAGTGAAGTATGGGTACAGTCTGGTGGAGTCGGTCCTATGTTTTGTGTCACTAGTTGTACAGCCAATATAAGTGGGGTGCTGTCTGATTTCTTTGGCACCACCACGTTTTTCAAGGACTTTGCTGGTGCTCCATCAGGTTCGGCAATCACCCTCTTCCTTTTTGATGTCTGATGCACAAGAACAACATTTGAGTGGAAAACATGGTATGATGATAGATGGAATATGTATTGATAATGGATGGGCATGGCATCTCGACATATATGATGAGTAAACTAAGCAGATGACGGTGCAACAAAGTAGAAGAAATTCAAGACAACATATGCAAGATACCCGCAATCAATAAAACATTGCCAAATTAGAACAGGAACCTTGATGGGTGAACAAGACAGGCCATCTTCCTTTGACTCCTCAAGGTTAGAATACTCATTAGGATCATATTCTGAACAAGAATCAATAGGTGGGGAGCGTATGAGTTTCATTGCATCCAGAATGGCAATCAATGCCTTGGTGCCCATTTTGTAAGTCATTGCAGTGTTTAGCTTCAAGAGTGGACTGCTGCTAGTGCGACACAAAGCAGCTACACCAATCATATTGTAGATATAATGGGAAAACCTTAAGCATCAGAGTAAAATCAGCAAAGTGGAACTTGCTGGAATATATGTGCTAGTATTGCCGGTACGGCTAGAAAGGCTTCGGATACCAGCTCTCTTCAAGTGAAGGTGCCGTACTATTAATATCAGTGTAACTCTCAAAGGTGACACAGCTCCCCGCATTCCTTGCTATTCTTATAGGATTCAAGTTGGCAGGCCACTACAAATCCTATTCCTATGTTTACAAGATCCTACGAATCAAAGAGGCTCAAAGTGTCCATCACAACCGACCGTATAGACCTCTACACTGCAAATGTCCCTACTCATCTTCAGTACAAGGAACATATTGTACTACAATCATACTCCCTCCATTCCAAAATATTAGTCTTGGTAGAGATTTCCACTATGGATCACATACAGATGTATCCAGATACATTTTAGAGTGTAGATTCACTCATTTTGCTCCATATGTAGTTGATGGTGGAATCTATACAAATACTTGTATTTAGGAACGGAGAGAGTACATATTAAAGAAGAATGGAAGAGGAACATGGTAAAGAAGAGCAAGCAGATTTTGGATAATAAAATGTTGGTTGCGCAGTGCCCACACATGATGAACCAGAGCGCATTAAAAATGCAACTCCGAGCTTTCTCTCGATCATTTCAGACGGTTGGATGAAGATCCTACGTCTCCTAACCCTTCTTCTTCCTCGTCTCTAATTCTTCCCATAAACAACACCACACGGGCCACCGGCCGGACCACCAGCCCCCACCGCCTGTCTTCCTCTGCCACCCCCCCCCCCCCCCCCCCCCCCACCCCCCCCCCCCCCCGTTTTCTTCGTTCAGCGAGGCCCCACAACCACCCGAGCCCCTTCGATCGCACCGTCGAACTCCGGCGAGCTCTGAAAAATCGACTGACCCAATTTTGAAATTTAGTCTACTATGATTTAACTAGTGTGGAATACAAAAGGGGAAAACCATAAGCATTGGGAGTATAGTGTTGAGCGTGCCATGGCGGATCTGAAGGTGCAAACCGGACAAAGGCAACTTTGCAACCAAGACAAGAAATCCGAGTAAAGTAGTGGCGATCTATTTTCTTGCTGTGATAAATAAGTTGAGCAGATACGAAAGAGTACCGCCTCTGGTGCGGTGCCGTGTACGCATCTGCTGAGAATTTGACGGTGCTACGGTAGCGATGGCTGTCAGCGGCGTGGAAGCAGATCTAGGAGGGTAGACGGTGGCGGCGGGGCACGGTGGACGAGGCGGTCGTAGGAGCGGCGCCGACAAGGTGGACGACGGCGGGGATGAAGCGAGAGGATGAGATGCAAGGATCCCGGTCTGAAGCCGTGGATGAGAGAGGTCGATCTCTTGTAATGGACGGCGGCGTCGGGGTATCAGTTCCGGCATGGTGAAGGAGGACGGTGGTGGATGGGGTGGCGGACGGCGGCGGACGGAGGAGGGTGGGGTGGAGAGGGTGTTTTGGCGCCCACGGAGTATGAATGGGGAAAAGGGAGGTAGAGAGGAAGGAGGGAACCATGTATTCAGGGCGCGCTTGTCTCAAATGTGAGGAAATTTACAAACTTTGCCCCCGTTTCAAATTTCTACTACATCACAACAACATCAGTCGGTTGGGGATAGGACGGTAATCTCGCATACACCGAATATTTTTTGACAAGAGTTTGTTTCTGGCGCCCACCGTGTATGAATATGAATCGGGGAGGGAGTCGATTTCGGCCGAGGACACACTGTGTTTTGGCGCCCACCGTGTATGAATCCGGGTGAGAGGCGGTTACGTCATGTTTGGGTGAAATTACAAACCTTCCCCTATCGAAACCTATAGAAATCCAGCAGATAGGCTTTGCGTCGCAGGGATAGGTAGTAGTGATTTCCATCTCGCAGATTTTGGTTTCGGGCGGTTACTGCGACTTTCCCCGCTTCGTTCAAATTTTGCAGAGTGCACGTTTACCGTGCCAACTCAATTCGAATCCCGTTTGTATTCTATTTTTTTGGGCGAGATCCATTTTCAATTGGAATTACATTCTATATACATCATTTTTATATATACTTTCAAAAGCACAACAAAGAATTCTGCTCCTTTATATGTATAATATGATTTACAAATACAACGATCTCAAAATCTTAAGGTTGAATTCAAAAAAATTAAACCAAATTATGTTCTACTAAAATGTATGGATTAGTAATATCTACATATTAAATAACATAGATGTGCATGAATTCATATGAGTATGCATGTTTGATAGATCAATTTTGGTTCGAGTATGGATTACATGTATCATCGTCTCGAATTCAAATATTTGAATCCCTTTTTTGTTCACTCCTTTCACGCCCATATCTCTCGCATGCATTCTCCTTCAGGTAGCTATCACTCTCCTTTCTCTAGCTCACCCGCACACTCACGTCATGTTTCTCCTATCCTCGCAAACATGGTCTCTTGATGTCTCCCTTGAGAAGTGTCACACTCTCCCTATCATTATACATTACACGATTTTTATTATCTCTCATGTCTCTACTGTTCTCTGGTATCACTCGGTACCTAAGCTTTCTTTTTCACCGCCACAGACACAGTCTCCACTCGTCTTTCACTTTGTCTTTCTCTCTATGGGATTCTCTCACACACCCTATATGTCTCTACATATTTCTCATAACACTAAAATTACTCTCTCTCATGTAGACACAACATTTGTTGCGGTCTCCTTTTCGTCTCCATCCCAGACTGACATTATTCATTTGTTTACCGATCAGACAACCCCGACTACCGTCTCCTCTCTTTCTCTCACATAGACACACACACACACACACAACTCCTTCTTCCACTCCCCTTCCCGATTACTGTCTATCTCTCTCACACACACAAAACTCTCGCTATCGCACCCCGACTCGTATTTCTCTCACAAACATTTATCGACTAGCTAGCCTCTAGATAGGTTTATACACCCGCACACTCGTGCTTCCACCATCACATACATGTCTCTCTCCCGCTCCTTGTATCTATGTAGATTTTTCTTCCCTTCTTGAGACACGCCCTCTCGATCATGCACACACACACTATCGCCTCATTTCAAGTTGATACCTATCGCACACACACTCCTTGTGTCCTTGTCACACATGCACTCCGTCCTCCTCCACTCTCCTTCTCTCTCACACACACATGGGCTTTTTGCAACAACTAGCAAGATGCTCATGCGTTGCACAGAACATCAAGATGCATTTGTATGATTAGTTTATCTTGTGGGGGAAAAGGATGAATGAGGGAAGGCCTTATTTGCAAATGTGGAGAGGGGTGTGGGTATCTTTTTGCAAAATTGCCATAGTTTCCTTCCTATCCGTCAGATATAGATCGGACGACCTATATTGCAGGATGGCAGGCACACGATCATCACAGAAAATGCTTTTTTATAAGAGTAGGGATAAAAAATAGAGTTGGTGATGATGGTGGGCCTGCCATCCTACAGTGTAGGTCGTCCGATTTATATCTGACGGATAGGAAGGAAAATATGGCAATTTACCCGCACTCTTCACCACATTTGCAGATAAGGCCTTCCCTCGTTCATCCTTTTCTCCCACAAGATCTTTATGTTCCGTGCAACGCACAGGCATCTTGCTAGAAAGAGTAGAAATTAGACATATACCACTTCTCGAATCTTGAAACCAACAACATTCGTCCCTTATCTCATCAAAACCGCCAAAGGAATATATTTTGATTGAAACATAACATATTTTTAGTGATATACGTATTTCAAAACTAGACTTTTTTTCTATCAAATCGGTGAATATGTATTAATCTACTTTGATCGTGTGGCAACGCATTGGCACATTGCTAGCAGTTATTATAAATTTTTGGACACTAGACAAAAGGTGGAGTACATATACAAAGAGAAGAGGCGCACGCACGCAGTCGGCCTCTCGCTGTCTCGCACACATGAGTGCTACGTAAAGGCGACGTTAACAAATAAACCCTAAAACCCTAGGTGCACGATTGCTGCATTCGCTGGTACTGGGTATGTGGTGGAGCACCTTTATAGGAATAGTCAGCTCACGTGATAATTTGATCCGTAGGAGTTGATGGTCGGGACCACAGGTGAACGACTTGGAGCGCGGTGGCTCGCTAGTTGCCACAGATCGAGTAGCCACGTTTAAAATATCGTTTTTTAGCGGGGTTAAGAGTTCCAATTTTCAATGGCGCGTTATAAGTAGTAAGTAGTTTTGTAGTAAGTAGTTTTTAGAACGATTGGTATGGAGCAAAAGTGGAATTCGTAGTACTACGTACCTCCTTGGCGTATGGTTGTATGGTTTTTTTTGCGATGGAGGTTGTATGGGTTTATGTTGAGAGATGTTGAACCTGGTAGTTCTAGGGCAAATACTATGGTTTAGATTTAGATGCTAGTTTTCAGTAATGAAAATCGGAAGGGGGAAACCCTTCTTTGATTAAAAAAACTACTACCTCCATTCTGGTTTACTAGTCCCCATCGTACTTCGGGTCAAAGTTTTTCCACGTATTTTACTTGTAAAATGTGAATGGAAAATGAGATTTTGTTATACCCAAACAAAAAAGGACTGGAGGGAGTGATTGCCCTGACACGGACGCGACCTCTCATAGCGCAGGCATTGAACCGACGTGCCGCCCAAGAGTGCCGCACTCGCTGCAGGCCAGGCTGAGCACGCCTCCTCGCCGTGTGCAACCAGCTTAAGACTGCCCCGCCTGCCTTCATTTTATCCGCGTGTGTGCCGGCAACACGTCCTTCCGTGAGCCGGGAGGCATTTTAGAACACAAAAAATCACTAAAATATAATTAATTTACGCATGGTCTTGACTTATTGTGCTCGCACTGGTAGCAGGAACTAGTAGAGGATTTTCTTTATTTATAACTCTCCTCACATTTTTTTGGCTTTGAAGTGGATCATGGTTGTGGACATTATGTATGAATGTGAAGATATCTGTGAACATGAGTTTGACATGGAAGTTGAACTTGGAATGTCGGGCTTGCGCATGAACTATACCATGTCCAATGCTTCGTCTATTATTGTTTGGAAAGTAATTGCTGTTATTACATAACCCGAAAAAAACATTTTGTGCCACATCAGTAAATGCACGGACATCACAACAGGCATGCTGACTGGATAAACATTTGAACCTAGCTATTATGAAGGAAATTTTGTATTGACAACAATTTTAGATAGCAGGAGACGCCTAGCCTGCTCTGCCTCTGCTAGCTTATTTCTGGCTTCTTATATCTCTTCTTTGGCAAGGGTGAAGAGAGCATCTGATTGCTCTTTTCGCTTCTTCAGGAACTCAGCTACATTCTCAAGGGTTGTTGCACTCTTTCTTTAAGCCTTTACTAATGCCACGAGTACACGAACAGCTGACGACTCCACCTGGCTTGTGTGTAATCCAGCATCATCTGGGAATTTGCACCTTGTGTCTAATCCAGCATCATTAGGGAACTAGCACCTTGTGTGTAATCCAGCCTCATTTTGGAAACATGATCTCGAGGTTGACCATACTTCCCTCCTCGCAGGAACTGCATCCTAACATGAAGTTACTTCTTTTTTAGATCAATACTCAAAGAAACCTAGATCCATTTAGTATAAGCAAGATAAACAGAACTCGGAGAAGTAATTCAATAGGAAATATAAATAAAAACAGACTACAAGGTGAGAACACCCACTTCCTACCTCAAGCTAAAAACGAAAGCATTAGGATGATTAAGACTCTTCTTATTACACATCGAAGAAGACCACGCTTAAGAGAAACAGAAACTACAACATATACACATTGAAGAACACGAGGCTACACGAAAGTAATTGAAAGGGTGTTACTTACCAAAGCTCGTTTTACAGGTTCGGTGTAGCTCCTCTTTAACTTGCCACGCTCCTTAAGGATGTCCCGAATATCCCGTGTTTGGTCTTCATTGCTCCTCTGCATGTTCGCACTCATGGTTTTAAAATCTCAACATGGCAAGAAAAATATACTACTAGTAATACTCGCGCATCTTGTGGGAAACATTAAAGCACTCGTCTGCCATGTTAGAGCATCTCCAACAGAATCGCAATGCGTGGCGCTTTAAAAATGTCAACATGCTATCTCTACTTCCTGTACTATTTACTTTTTTTCTCTATACTTTTTTTCTTGCAGTATAGGCCGTCCGATTTATATCTGACAGATAGGAAGGAAACAAATGGGAATTTTGCAAAAAGATACCCATACCCCTCTCCAGATTTGCAAATAAGGCCTTCCCTCATTCATCCTTTTCTCCCACAAGATAAACTACTCATACAAATGCATCTTGATGCGTGCAACGCATGGGCATCTTGCTAGTTCTAAAAACATTTCCATCATGTGCCACACTACTGGTTGCAGATGAAAAACCTACCAAAGCACGGCGCGATACAGGAGCGACGCACAATTACAAGCTGATATTCTGTTGGACAATGGAGGCTATAACCAATTACTTTTACTGGAACAATTGCACCCAGGAAATTTGAAGGGTAGGTATTAACAAAATTGGAACTGCACATGTGCTGCTAAGTGATTCAATACACACATTACCAATCGAGGAGGAGAACGATGGTCGCGGCGGCCTCTGTGAGTCATGTTCGACAACGGGAGTTAGTTCATTGTCCACGACGGTGGTACTTCTGCGCTTGGCGTCGGCTTCCGGGAAGCAGATCCGAGACCGTGGAAGACGATGCCGGGGAAGAGGCTCCGTGTACGACGACGAAAGTGGACCGGCTCCAGTGCGGCGTACGAGGTCCTCGATGAGGTAGATGCGCTGTGGTGGATGAGTGCGCCGATGTAAAGGGGAGGAGCACGAACGCTGCGGTGCCGTGGAGAAGTCTATTTTGCGGTGGGGATAGAAAATGGGGAGTATTCAGGTGTACTACGCTGGGTGCCAGGGTGGGGTTGGCTGGGTAGGGTGAACCTGAAGTTACGAAAACAGCCGCTACCAAGCGTCATCCGTAGGCCTGTTCCGAAGGCTATGATGGTAACTTCCCACTGCTCAAATCAGGGTCGCGGGAGATTTTCCCGCCGACCTCAAAATTTTGTGACACTGGACTCCCCGTGTGGCGTGTTGAGTGATTCGGCTAAGCAACTAGCAAGTAGTACTAGTAAACTCTGCATATTAGGTTTGACCGAAGTCAAACTTCCTAAAGTTTGACCAAGTTTATAGAAAAATATAAACATTTACCATAACAAATATGTATGATGTGAAAGTACATTCAATAATGAATCTAATGGTATTTATTTGTTATTGTATATGTTAATATTTTTGTTATAAGCTTTCTGAGAGTTTACAAAACTTGACTTTGACCAATGCTAATACGCGGACTACACATTTGTTTTCTTAGTTTGTAGTGAACTAATCATTTGTTGAAATTGTGAAATAAATATATTAGGCTATTGACTTCGAATGTAATGGTCTATACAATTCAATAGTTACAATCATTGTCGAATCCCAAGATGTATACAAGGTCTATAGTACTTCACAACATGCTCAAACTCACATAATCCCAGTCAAATGAGAATCTAAATGCATTTCATAGTTATTACTTTGTAGGATGCAACAAAAACAACCATAACTCTACATCAGCCATTATAGAAGCAACATTTTGACATATCCCAATGTGTGAATGAAACGTGCAGAGAGAGCTTTTGAAGATGGAGCAGATAGGGCAGGAAAGATTGTATTTATGTGGACGAGAGAGTAGGAGACAAACCTAACGAGACAGAGAGAGAGAGATAGAGAGAGAAAGAGAGAGGAAGAAGTTAGCTCTGTGAGAAAGATGGATACATGTAATATACATGCGATGCGTGTGCCTCTGGATTCTGTATACGTGAAAGGAGAAGAGACAACATGTTTGATGAGAGAGCTGGAAAAACATGGACGAGAGGGGAAGGATCTCGTGGGTTGAGAGATTGACAATTTTGTGTGGGGGAGAGAGGGATTGGTAATTTTGTGCAAGAGAGAGAGAGAGAGGGGGTGGGGGGAGGAGTCAGTCAGCCATCGTCACATCACCCTGCTTCCAAATGACCCCGCATTCTCTAGCACGGTGTGGTCGCCGTCTTCGACCTGCTCGATGCCCTCTTTGAAGATTGAGGTATTGTGCATGTTGGGGTGCAAAGAAGCACAAGTGAGAGTGGTCGCCGTATAACCTTGGATGGGGATGAATTGTATGCTCAGGGGAGTGTGTGTGTTGTGCTGCGTGTCTCTCTCTCTATGTGTGTGTGTGTGTCAGATATTGAGAGAAAACAAACCTAAGGAGAGAAATGGGTATTCACGAGGAGATTGTGCGGGCCTTGAGGTGGGCAGGGGCTGGGTGAGGGTGTCAAAATGTGCGCGTTGATGCATGTGTTGCATGCGACCGTGCGAGGGACGGACGAATCAAGAGAGATGGTTGTTGTGTTACGGATGCTCCTCTCTCTGTCTCTCTCTCTCTCTCCCTCTCTCTCTCTCACACACACACACATGTAAACTATAAGACCGTTATTTCATGTATACACAACGTATCGGCATATGTCTATGTCTCACTCGTCCATGATCATTTGCACATTCACACCTCTCTATGTCTGTATCACACGCACACCGTCTCCACATTGCCCTTCCGCCACAACACACATATGGACACATACACACGTTCTCTCTCAGTCACACACACAAAATCAGTATTAAAAAAACTAGGGCTCACCTAAAATGTCCAAATCCAAATAAACACGAACTGGAGATAAATTCAAATATATGGAAATATTGCACCATCAAGAACTTTCACAGGAAAAAAATTTGAGTAATATTCGAGGATTGTTTTCACACACACAAAAAGGTTCAGTGGATGTCCTTCGAGCGCGAAACGGTGACGCACCATTTGATCGACCGCACGGCCACGCTTCATGAGCTTGCACAGGATTCCGTATCGTGGCTATGGTACTAACTAATAAAAGCGCTGCCTAAGTCTAATGTTTACGTGTACTAGTGTCGGCATTCTGGGAACGGGGGTCCCCAGACTTGCCTGCCTGCGGCCTACGGCGCGGCTCAAAGGGGCGCCCAGCACGGCCCGTCTTCATCAACACAGACCCAAGACCCTCGCGAGGGGCCAAGCCTCACGGTGCGGACAACACGGAGCTTCCTCAGGCACGGCCTCATCAGGCTGGCTCGCGAGGAGGCGAAGAGATCAAGCCGGGGTACCTCACGAGGTGCCCGTGACGCAGGCCATGACGACCAAAGGCGCCAGGCGGGTGCCAGCCCGCGCAGTGTCCTCCTTTCCTCTTTGGTGCAAAGGGAGCAAGTGCAGGCGAGAGCATCAAGCAAAGGCACCCGTTTCGGTGCAACGAGACTAAGACCAGTCCAACGGCAGGGAGGAAGTCATTGTGGAGCCCAAGCCAGCGTCACCACCAGAGCCTTTGGCAGGCGGGGACCAACTTTAGTCAGGATAAGTGCACCAGATGTTCCCCTTGAAAATGGCCAATTGTTGGCGCCCTTCCCGCTCAATTTTTGGGAAGAGGCCCAGGGCCTTTGTCTATAAATAGGACTAGCCACCCCCAGGGTAGGAAAAAAAGAAGGAGGGAAATCGGAGAGAGAATCGAGAAGAGAGAGAGAGAGAAGGGTGACTGAACTCCTCCTAGCAGTTCGTCGCCCCAGCCAAGAACAGACCCTCGCGAGGCTGTTCTTCCTTGTATTGCTCATCATCATTAGCCCAAGAGGCAATCCACCACACCACGCACTGGAGTAGGGTATTACACCACAACGGTGGCCCGAACCAGTATAAACCCTGTGTCTCTTGTGCTGTTCTTTCCATAGCTTAGATCTTAGCGAGGCGGAGGGGCGCAGGTAGGTAGAAGGCAAAATCTCCGCGCGCACCCCAGTGTTCGAACCTCAAGGGTCTGCCGGAACCCGAAATCCGACATTTGGCGCGCCAGGTAGGGGTGCGCCGGAATCCCCCTTCTACCGCTTCGTGTCCCGTCGCGTCGTCATCACCATGTCCGGCGACCAGGCGGGCAACCCAGATCCATGGGCGGCGTGGCCCACCCACGCAGAGCCGCTTGCCTCGGGCGACCCCGTGCCCCAGGCGGCTCGCGGTCTGCAGGGCGCTACGGGCCGCGGGTGACGCGGACAGGCTTCGACAGTTCTCACACCGCGGCAGGCGCGGTCGGCAGCAAGGGCCTCCAATCACGCCGCGACCACGACACCGTACACCCGCCGGGAGCAGGCGAACTCTAGGGCCGTGCGCATGGTGGCCCGAGAGCTGCTGCAGTGCAGGCTGCTGGAGGGCGGCCGCGACGTGCTGCTGGAGCGGTTGGCAGAGCTCCTGGGCTTCGCCGCCTCGGGGGCTCACCCCTTCTGCACCCAGCTCCCATCTCAAGCCCAGGCGGCCCACGCGGGGGCTTCGCGCGCGCCCGCGGGCTCCAAGGCTACTCCAACGGTAGCGAAGCTGTCGGCACCGGACCGGCGGCGGCGCTACCCCCACTCTTGGTCCGCGAAGAAGAAGGACTCGACATGACCCACGGCCCCAGTGGACAGCCGTGCTACCACCCCATGGTGGGAGCGTCACGCAGAGCTGCGTGGCACGCAGAGCACTACGGCATGGCCTTCGGGATGACGGCGCCAGTAGAATACGTGCCCCTCATGATGGACCAAGGACACCCTCACGAGGGCGAACAAGGCTTGCTCCTCAGCCCAAGCTGGGGGGACGAGGCGCCAGAAGCTGAGCCCTTCCAGGAGCCCCTGGACGGTCCCATTGGCCACGCTGGAGGCAGCGATTATCGGGTACCGCTAATTCCTCAGGAGCAGGCATATGCTAATCATGGATCGCAGGAGGTGCAGGTCGCCACAGCAAGCAGCTGCCCCACTCCCACAGTCTCCTACCCCTCGGGAGGAGGGCGCAGGGGCTGCAGGAGAGGGGCCGAGATCCGACATCACCAGCGCAGCGTTCGGAGCAAGGTGTTCTCAGGAGGTAGGCCCTCTGCTGCAGAGGTGCCTCAAGGCCAGCCCCTGGCGGAGGACCCGTGGTCGTCGGGCGAACCACCGCCGACCGCTCTACCCCATCGGCGTCGTCCTGGTTTTCGGTCGTCGTTGATGGCACTTGAGTGTGGCGCAAGGTGGGGCCCTCGTCTGGCGATATGAAGCAAGGCCGGTACCTGTGAAGAAGGCCCAGTGCCTGTGAAGCTCGCCGCCCCGTGACACTCTCACGTAATAATGAGTGGGGATGTACATGCCCCGGAGTCTCAGGGGTGCCGGCCTCAGGCCCTGGGGCTCCCTCCCTAGCCCAGTGGCAGCACTTAGCTCCGCGCTGGTGAGAATACGTCCAAGACTAGATTAGGTGCCGGACGCGGCCTTTTGTCTGCTTTTGTTTCTTTTCCCTTTGATTGCCGCTTTCCCCCGCTGGATTTAAGTTGGATTCGAATTTGAGATTTGCGTGTGTTCGGGGAAGGGGTGCTTAGTCTCGTTCGAGCAATTTCTCGCGTTTTGGTTACCACTTCGCCTCAGCTGCCTCCCCTCATGAGCCCCTCGCGAGCCGGGTCAGGCCTAGCTTGCGCGTGGCCCAGACTGCCGCCGTCGCGTCCTCTGAGGAGGGTTTTTTACTGCAGATCCTACGGATTCGGTCAAGTAACACTCAGGACACCACAGCCTCCCACAGGCTACCTCAGGGCCCGCACGGGACAAAGGTAAACTAGCCGACCAGCACGTCGCTTAAGCCAACCACTTGGCGTGGGCGCATGGGGAATGTAACGTCTACTAGTACGAAGAACACAAGTTTTACATGAGGGGCTCCACCTCCAAAATGCTCTCACAGCCATCAGGTCAAAACCTGAGTTCTATTCATGCAGGGTAAGGAAAAAGGAACGATGCACGATCAGTCAGATAAATCCCCCAATGCGTCCTCAGGAGCACCACCCGAACCGTTGTTGGCGTCGCTGAACTCGCCATCGCTGTCTGCGTCGCTGCCAGCGGCGTCAGGGCCGTTCACCGCACCGCCCTCATCGGCAGCCACGATCACGCCGTCGTTGTCTGAAGCGAAGGCCCTGACAAGAGCATCCACATTGTCTTCCACCCAGCGCGCCAAGTCGTCTCGGACGGCCTGGGGGACTGGGGCGATGGTGGCGTCGAAATCGAAGTGGGGATCCATGTTCTGGATATGGCTGAAGACGCGAGAAAAGGCGCGCCCAAGCAGGGCGCGGCTCTTCTCCTCCACCAACCTGTCGGCCCTGACCGACCGCGCCCCCAGCTGCATCACCACGTCGGTGAAGAACTGAAGGTTGCCGACGTAGTTGACTGCGTGCGGCTCGCCTACAGCCGCCTCGCAGATGTTGCCCAAGGCTGTGTTGGCTCTCTCCCGGAGCGTGGTGAGCATGGGACCGTGCTCAAGCTCCAGCATCCGCCGCTGACGTATCTCGTCCGCATTCTGGCGCGCGACGACCTCAGCCTCCTCCACACGCTGGCGAAGAAGGAGCACCTCAGCCTGGGAGGTGGTTGACTCCCCTTGCGCTACCTCAAGGGCGGCCCGAAAAGCATCGGCCCGCCGCGTCGCTTCCTCCAGCTTGGCCCTCAAGGCAGCAGTCCTACCTTCAGCCTCGGCCCGAATCAACTCCAGCCTCTCCTCGAACTCGTGCTCGAGGTTCAAGTGTGCCATCGCCACCCGACGTCCGACCTCCTCCAGGACACGGGCTTCCCGTGCAGCGACATCATCCTCCGCCTGCGTCACCAAGCGCTCGCTCATCTCCAGACACTCATACCCACGGGTACATTCAGCGACTTCCAGCGTCAGCGCCTCCTCACGCTTCCGGAGCTCTGCTGGGTCGCCAAAGGCCAGCTTCATCGATGCGAGGGCTGCCTCGCGCAGCTCCACTTGCTCCTCCAGTGAGTGGCACCAGGCCAGGAGCTCCCGAGCCCGCTCCTCCGCCGCCCCTCGCCATCGGTCAGCTTCCCGGGCCTCCTCAGCGGCCCAAGATCGGGCCTCCCGAGAGGCCACCAGCGATGCCTTGGCCTCTGCGTCGTCAAGGTCGCGCTGATGGCGCGCAAGGGCGATGGCGCCCTCCAGCTCGCGCCTCTCTGCAGCCAGGCGCAGGCCCTCGGCCTCAAGGCGCGCACCTTCATCAGCAAGCTCCTCACCAAGCAGGCTCACCGTGTCAGCCGCCCTTCAAAGGAATCCTTGGCGAAGAGCGCGATGCTCCCGGGCGCTCGAGCACGTCTTCCACACCATCATCTGCCCCGAGCAAGCGCCTGGGGCCTCGAATCAGCACTCCCCATCCGGGCAGGGGGCTGGGGGCTGGCACCCTCGCGACGGCTGGGCACGCCACGCCAGAAGCCCAGCCTGGAGCCAGCCCGTCCCCAGATGAAGAGCGCAGGGAGCGCCTCAGCCAATCGCAGTCCACGACCACGCGAGAAGCCCATGGCAGGCTGGCTATGCCACGAGAAGGCCCGCGAAGGAGGATCGCGAGGTGTGCAGGGCCACGATGCGCCTCGGGACGGTTCGCCTCTCCGATCGCCCTCACCGCAAGGGCTCTGCTGCTCGGAGCGCTTGAGGACGGTGGAGGGGGCGAAGCCAAGGGAGACGGCACCTCAGCCATCTCCACGAGCTCGGCTGGAAGGGGCCTGCAGAGCAAGGATCAGTAAAAGCAAGAGAAGGATCGGGAGCTGGGAAAGGAGAAGGCTTACTCATCAGTGGTGAAGTACTTCCTACGCTTCAGCAGGCGAGAAGGGTAATCGTCGCCCAGGGCCTCCCTTCTCTTCCAGAGGGCCTGAAAGTCCACGCGGAAGCGGCCCAAGAGTTGAGCTCAGGGATCAACCTGCGACGAAGACGGAGCGTCAAGGCAATCCGTGTCAGGGGCGCCTGCCTGATGCGCACTGCCAATCGCCTCGCCAAGAGAAGTGGGTGGAGCCTCAGGGGCCTCAGTCGCAGGCGCTGAGGGCAGCTGCTTGCCACCCTCAGCCTCAGCGGCACGGGCCCCAAGAGTTGCACCCTCATGAGCATCGCCCGGCGCTGTCACCCCGCCGGGAGCCCCCACGGCCTTTGGCGCCTCATGCCTCCCTGCTCCGCCAATTGAGGAAGAGTCGCCTTGGCCGACTGGAAGGGCAGTCACCATCACTGGGTTCTCGCGAGGCCCCAGGAGGCTGGCGGGGCGCGGCCCCCACTCATCAAAGATAGGCATCTGATTCACAAAATCGCCCCTGCTCTGGCAGGGGTACAGCAAGGCCCCTCCCTGCTGGATGCTGCTGGGGTTGGGGTCCCCAGTCAGGATCAAGAGCGCTGGCCTCAGCACTTCAGGCGCCAGGTCCTCTTCCTGGAGCCTCATACGATCAGCACGCCCGCTGAAGGCCCACATCCGGCGGGAGTGGCGTTGGAGAGGAGCAACGCGGCGTAGCAGGAACTCCTTCACCACCTTGGGCGCTGTCACGCCAAGCGACCTCAAGAACGCGAAGCGGTGCCAGACGAAGACGAGCCGGGGGCTCTCAAGCGTCTCCTGGCCCCAGCCCGAATTGGGGACAGCAGGCAAAGTTGGCTCCGATAGCAGGGGGCTGGGCACCCCTGCATCCACATACAGCCACGGCTCGCGGAACCCAGCCGCGGGCAGAGGGAGCCTGAAGTCAATCCCTGAGGCCGCTGTCTCAGGCACGGCAACGAAGCTCACGCACGCCCAGCATTGGGTAGGGTCGACAAGGCGCAGAGAGAAGAAGTGGCGCAGCAAGGCAACCGAAGGAAGGATGCCCTTCATTGCCTCGCAGACAAAGGCGGAGACGGAAAGGAGGGTGATGGATTCAGGACCCAGATGCATCATGTGGATCTGATAGTGGGAATGCACGACATTGAAGAAATCGGAAAAGGGGGGAACCAGACCCGCCCATAGGGCGTCGGCAAAATACGGGACCTCGGTGGCTATCCTATCGATGGAGAAGTGGGACGTGGGCCAGGCCGTCGTCCTCCCGCATTCGTTGAAGATAGTGGCTAGAGCAGAGCTGACCTTGCCCAAGCCCTCGGCAGGGGTGCCAACGGCGGCGAGCAAGGCAGAGGCATGGGTTTCTTCCCTCTTCCCTTCTTCGTCGGAGCCATGGCGATGGGAAGGGGGGGGGAGGTTCGAGATTGGGTTGAAAACAAAAGCTGGAGTTCGAGCGGAGGAAGGACAGAGGGCGCTCGAGCAACAAAAAGGGGACTGGCTGTGTACGACTACGAGTCCGCCTAGCATGGCGCAGAATAAGGGGGGCGTGGGGGAACAGTGCCGCCCACGCCCAACCAACCGCCACGCGGCACCCAAGGCCGCAGGCTATTAGGGCCCGCGGCGCTTCGCTCTTGCCCTTTCGCCTCCCTGCACGGCAAGTCCGGGCGCGCCTTTGGCCAGGGGGCTACTGTCGGCGTTCTGGGAACGGGGGTCCCCAGACTTGCCTGCCTGCGGCCTGCGGCGTGGCTCAAAGGGGGGCCCAGCACGGCCCGTCTTCATCAACACAGACCCAAGACCCTTGCGAGGGGCCAAGCCTCGTGGGGCGGACGACACAGAGCTTCCTCAGGCACGGCCTCATCAGGCTGGCTCGCGAGGAGGCAAAGAGATCAAGGTGGGGTACCTCACGAGGTGCCCGTGACGCAAGCCATGACGACCAAAGGCGCCAGGCGGGCGCCAGCCCGCGCAATGTCCTCCTTTCCTCTTTGGTGCAAAGGGAGCACGCGCAGGTGAGAACATCAAGCAAAGGCACCCGTTTCGGTGCAACGAGACCAAGACCAGTCCAACGGCAGGGAGGAAGTCATTGTGGAGCCCAAGCCAGTGTCACCACCAGAGCCTTTGGCAGGCGAGGACCAACTTTAGTCAGGATAAGTGTACCAGATGTTCCCCTTCAAAATGGCCAATTGTTGGCGCCCTTCCCGCTCAATTTTCGGGAAGAGGCCCAGGGACTTTGCCTATAAATAGGACTAGCCACCCCCAGGGTAGGAAAAAAAGAAGGAGGGAAATCGGAGAGAGAATCGAGAATCGAGAAGAGAGAGAGAGAGAGAAGGGTGACTAAACTCCTCCTAGCAGTTCGTCGCCCCAGCCAAGAACAGACCCTCATGAGGCTATTCTTCCTTGTATTGCCCAAGAGGCAATCCACCACACCACGCACTGGAGTAGGGTATTACACCACAACGGTGGCCCGAACCAGTATAAACCCTGTGTCTCTTGTGTTGTTCTTTCCAAAGCTTAGATCTTAGCGAGGCGGAGGGGTGCAGGTAGGTAGAAGGCGAAATCTCCACGCGCACCCCAGTGTTCGAACCTCAAGGGTCTGCCGGAACCCAAAATCCAACATTTGGCGCGCCAGGTAGGGGTGCGCCGGAATCCCCCTTCTACCGCTTCGTGTCCCGTCGCGTCGTCATCACCATGTCCGGCGACTAGGCGGGCAACCCAGATCCATGGGCGGCGTGGCCCGCCCGCGCAGAGCCGCTCGCCTCGGGCGACCCCGTGCCCCAGGCAGCTCGCGGTCTGCAGGGCGCTGCAGGACGCGGGCAACGCGGACAGGCTTCGACAGTTCCCACACCGCGGCAGGCGCGGTCGGCAGCAAGGGCCTCCAATCACGCCGCGACCACGACACCGTACACCCACCGGGAGCAGGCGAACTCGAGGGCCGCGCTCACGGTGGCCCGAGAGCTGCTGCAGTGCAGGCTGCTGGAGGGCAGCCGCGATGTGCTGTTGGAGCGGGTGGCAGAGCTCCTGGGCTTCGCCACCTCGGGGGCTCACCCCTTCTGCACCCAGCTCCCATCTCAAGCCCTGGGCGGCCCATGCTGGGGCTCCGCGCGCGCCCGCGGGCTCCAAGGCTACTCCAACGCCAGCGAAGCTGTCGGCAGCGGACCGGCAGCGGCGCTGCCCCTGCTCCCGGTCCGCGAAGACGAAGGACTCGACGCGACCCACAGCCCCAGTGGACAGCCGCGCTACCACCCCACGGTCGGCGCGTCAAGCAGAGCTGCGTGGCACGCAGAGCACTATGGTATGGCCTTCGGGATGACAGCGCCAGAAGAATACGTGCCCCTCATGATGGACCAAGGACACCCTCATGAGGGCGAACAAGGCTTGCTCCTCAGCCCAAGCTGGGGGGACGAGGCGCCAGAAGCTGAGCCCTTCCAGGAGCCCCGGGACGGTCCCACTGGCCACGCCGGAGGCAGCGATTATCGGGTACCGCTAATTCCTCAGGAGCAGGCATACGCTAATCATGGATCGCAGGAGGTGCACGTCGCCACAGCGAGCAGCTGCCCTGCTCCCACAGTCTCCTACCCCTCGGGAGGAGGGCGCAGGGGGCTGCAGGAGAGGGGCCGAGATCCGACATCACCACCGTGGCGTTCAGAGCAAGGTGTTCTCAGGAGGTAGTCCCTCTGCTGGGGAGGTGCCTCATGGCCTGCCCCTGGCAGAGGACCCGTGGTCGTCGAGGGAACCACTGCCGACGGCTCTACCCGATCGGCGGCGTCCTGGTTTCCGGTCGTCGTTGATGGCACTAGAGTGTGGCGCAAGGCAGGGCCCTTGTCTAGCGATATGCAGCAAGGCCGGTACCTGTGAAGAAGGCCCAGTGCCTGTGAAGCTCGCCGCCCCATGACAGTCTCACGTAATAATGAGTGGGGCTGTACACGCCCTAGAGTCTCAGGGGTGCCGTCCTCAGGCCCTGGGACTCCCTCCCACGCCCAGTGGAAGCACTTAGCTCTGCGCTGGTGAGAAGACGTCCACGACTAGATTAGGTGCTGGACGCGGCCTTTTGTCTGCTTTCGTTGCTTTTCCCTTTGATTGCCGCTTTCCCCCGCAGGATTTAAGTTGGATTCGAATTTGAGATTTGTGTGTGTTCGGGGAAGGGGTGCTTAGTCTCGTTCGAGCAATTTCTCGCGTTTTGGTTACCACTTCGCCTCAGCTGCCTCCCCTCGTGAGCCCCTTGCGAGCCGAGTCAGGCCTAGCTTGCGCGCGGCCCAGACTGCCGCCGCCACATCCTCTCAGGAGGGTTTTTTTACTGCTGATCCTATGGATTCGGTCAAGGAACACTCGGGACTACCAGCGCGTCGCTTAAGCCAACCACTTGGCACGGGTGCATGGGAAATGTAACGTCTACTAGTACGAAGAACACAAGTTTTACATGAGGGGCTCCCCCTCCAAAATGCTCTCACAGCCATCAGGCCAAAACCTGAGTTCTATTCATGCAGGGTAAGGAAACAGGAACGATGCACGATTAGTCGGATAAATCCCCCAATGTGTCCTCAGGAGCACCACCCGAACCGTTGCTGGCGTCGCTGAACTCGCCATCGCTGTCTGCGTCGCCGCCAGTGGCGTCAGGGCCGTTCACCACACCGCCCTCGTCGGCAGCCACGATCACGCCGTCGTTGTCTGAAGCGAAGGCCCTGACAAGAGCATCCACATTGTCTTCCACCCAGTGCGCCAGGTCGTCTCGGAAGGCCTGGGGGACTAGGGCTATGGTGGCGTCGAAATCGAAGTGGGGATCCATGTTCTGGAGATGGCTGAAGACGCGAGAAAAGGCGCGCCCGAGCAGGGCGCGGCTCCTCTCCTCCACTAACCTGTCGGCCCTGACCGACCGCGCCTCCAGCTGCATCACCACGTCGGTGAAGAACTGAAGGTTGCTTGCGTAGTTGACTGCGTGCGGCTCACCAACAGCCGCCTCGCAGATGTTGCCCAGGGCTGTGTTGGCTCTCTCCCGAAGCGTGGTGAGCATGGGGCTGTGCTCATGCTCCAGGATCCGCCGCTGACGTATCTCGTCCGCATTCTGGCGCACGACGACCTCAGCCTCCTCCACCCGCTGGCGAAGTAGGAGCACCTCGGCCTGGGAGGTGGTTGACTCCCCTTGCGCTACCTCAAGGGCGGCCCGAAAAGCATCGGCCCGCCGCGTCGCTTCCTCCAGCTTGGCCCTCAAGGCAGCAGTCCTACCTTCAGCCTCGGCCCGGATCAACTCCAGCCTCTCCTCGAACTCGTGCTCGAGGTTCAAGCGCGCCATCACCACCCGATGTCTGACCTCCTCCAGGAGACGGGCTTCCCGTGCAGCGACATCATCCTCCGCCTGCATCACCAAGCGCTCCCTCGTCTCCAGACGCTCGTACTCGCGGGTACGTTCGGCGGCTTCCAGCGTCAGCGCCTCCTCACGCTTCTGGAGCTCTGCTGGGTCGCGAGAGGCCACCTTCATCGATGCGAGGGCTGCCTCGCGCAGCTCCACTTGCTCCTCTAGTGAGTGGCACCAGGCCAGGATCTCCCGAGCCCGCTCCTCTGCCGCCCCTCGCCGCCGGTCAGCTTCTCGGGGCTCCTCAGTGGCCCAAGATCGGGCCTCCCAAGATGTAACACCCCGGATGTAACTTTCCCTATTTGTACTCCAACTCTTGCCGTTTCCGGCGTTAAGTTATATTTATTTCCTCGGGTTCGGGTTTTGTCTCCGTGTGTTGTTGTCGTTGTCATGCATCTCATATCATGTCATCATGTGCATTGCATTTGCATATGTGTTCGTCTCATGCATTCGAGCATTATCCCCGTTGTCCGTTTTGCATTCCGGCGCTTCGTTCTCCTCCGGTGGTCATTTCTACCTTCTTTCGTGTGTGAGGATTAAACATTTCCGGATTGGACCGATACTTTCCAAGCGGCTTTGGTTTACTACCGGTAGACCGCCTGTCAAGTTTCGTATCATTTGGACTTCGTTTGATACTCCAACGGTTAACCGAGGGACCGTAAAGGCCTCGTGTGTGTTGCAGCCCAACACCCCTCCAATTTGGCCCAAAACCCACCTAAACCTGCTCCATCATCTAGAGCATTCGATCACGATCGCGTGGCCGAAAACCGCACCTCATTTGGACTCTCCTAGCTCCCTCTATGCCTATTTATACCTCTCCCATTTCCAAATCCGGATCTCTCCCCATCTCCCCCTAAAAAAAAGATCTCCGCCGCCGCCGGACAACGTCCGCGCCGGGCCGGACGTGTCCGCCCGATCCGCCGCCACCACACGGCTCGCGCCACGTGGCGCCGGCGCGCCCCACATCGCCGAAGCCCGCCGGGCCCAACCCCGGCCCCCACGGCCCACATCGCCCCGCCTCCTCTCCGGCTCGCCGCGCCGCCCCTCTCCTTCGTCTCCGGCAGCCCGCGCCGCCCTGCGCCGTCGCCGCCGGCCGCCGCGACCTTCGCCGCTCCTCCGCCGCATTGACCCGGCCCAGCCGCCCCGCGCGCCATCGTCGGCGCCGCCGCATCGGGCCGCCGACGCCGTCCCCGACTCCGGCCGCCACCCTCCTCTCCCGCGCCGCCTCGGCGAGCTCCGGCCGTCGCAAGATTCTCCGGTGAGCGCGTGAACAGTAACTCCGGCGATCTCCGTAATCCGTGCCATATCCAGATCTGAGATATTTCTCGGTTGACTTTTGTTCCTAACCCTAGTCCAAGTGCTCATGTTCGTAGCTCCGTAACTTTGCATCCGTAGCTCCGATTCATGCATAGAGCATATTAAAATGTTCATCTCAGAGAGTACATCATTTCATCCCATTGCATCATTTTCATTTGAGCTCATCTTCATGCCCGAAATGCTATTAGAAGAGGGCTACTTGAGTTAATGGTCAGATCTGCTACTTCGTTTAGCACTTTTGTCATTTTTGCCATGATTAATGTGTGCATGCAATGCCCATTTGTTCTACATATGTTTTGGTAAGGGTTTTGTCATCTCTCCAAAGGTGCAACCCATGTATTTTTAGGATGTGTGTGGTGACTTGTGCAAGCTTGCAAAGAGGTGCACTTGCTAAGTCTGTTTTCAGGGACTTAGTGATTTCACTAAGTCCTGGAGCTGTTTATCTCATGTTGTCATATGTTCATGTTGTTTCCGAGTGATCCGTGCCTCTTTTGAGCATGATCAGTAAGGGAATTTTGTTAATATTGTAGTGCTCTGTCCATCCATGTCTTTGTTTGCAATTATGGAGCACCTTAGCTTGAGTCAATCGAGCTCTACTTTTGCTACTTCGTGAATCTGGGCCGATTGTCAACTTGTTTGCTATTGTTCTTGCCATGTATAGCTTGAATTTTGCGCCTTCTTTATGGTTGTATGCTTGTCTTGCCATGACTTGCACCGTAGTGAGTGCATCGAGCCCGTAAACATGCCTACTTGAGTTATATTTCGGCACGTGTCAGTTTTCACTAAATCTGAAAACTGATTATGTTTTTGCTATGTTCACATGCTTGCAATTGTATTTTCTGATCCCTTTTGGCTCATGGTCACTAAGGGATTTTTGTTAAGCTCTTTGAGTATCTCCATGCCATGCTTTACTTTGCCATGTTCAGATCCCGTAGCATGTAGTTTTGTGGCTCCGAAGAGGGCTACCTGATCTGAAATTCCAGACAAGTGTTAATTTCACTAAGTCTGAGATCTGTTTGTCATATGCATTTTTGCCATGCTTATTTGAACCTGTTAATGGATGAATTGGCCATATCTCAGTTCTAGACTTTCGTTAAGAATCTTGTATGCATCCCTGCCATGTATTTTTTTGTCATGTTTGGGTGCTGTAGCATGTTCATCTCATTGCATTTAGATGGCTACTTGCTGTAAATCGCAGACCGGTGTCATTTTTGAATCCCTTGCCATTTCCAAACCGTAACTTCGATTCCGGCGTTCTTTATATCGTTTTCAAGCGATTTCATCTCATATTTCCAGTGGCACACTAGGTTTTCCAAGTTGAGGCCAGGTTCATGCATTTCCTGTCATATCTTGCATTTTGCATCACGCATCGCATCCTGCATAGCATATCATCTTTGCATTATGTTGTTTGAGTTTGCACGTGGTTGATTGTATCCTTGTTGCTTGTTTGTCTTGTTTGGGTAGAGCCGGGAGACGAGTTCGCTAACGAGGAGCCCATTGAGTTTGCTTTTGAGGATCCAGTCAACTCTGACAACTGTGCCAGCAAGATGATCATACCCTCGAAATCACTACTATCTTTGCTATGCTAGTTAGCTCGCTCTTTTGCTGTGCCAATGCTACGATGCCTACCACTTGATTTCAAGCCTCCCAAATTTCCATGTTAAACCTCTAACCCACCATGTCCTAGCAAACCGTTGATTGGCTATGTTACCGCTTTGCTCAGCCCCTCTTATAGCGTTGCTAGTTGCAGGTGAAGATTGGAGGCCGTTCCTTGTTGGAATATTTATTTTACTTGTTGGGATATCATTATATAATCTTGTTATCTTAATGCATCTATATACTTGGTAAAGGGTGGAAGGCTCGGCCTCTCGCCTAGTGTTTTGTTCCACTCTTGCCGCCCTAGTTTTCGTCATCTCGGTGTTATGTTCCCGGATTTTGCGTTCCTTACGCGGTTGGGTTATAATGGGAACCCCTTGATAGTTCGCCTTGATTAAAGCTTTTCCAACAATTCCCAACCTTGGTTTTACCATTCGCCACCTAGCCTCTTTTTCCCATGGGTTACCGGAGCCCAAGGGTCATCTTATTTTAACCCCCCCCCCCCCCCCCCGGGCCAGTGCTCCCTCTGAATGTTGGTCTGAACCGAGCAGCCTGCAGGGCCACCTTGGGTTGGTTTTACTCGTAGCTTGACCTATATAAGTGTGCCCTGAGTACGAGATATGTGCAGCTCCTATCGGGATTTGTCGGCGCATTCGTGCGGTGTTGCTGGTCTTGTTTTAACCTGTCGAAGTGTCTTGAATTACCGAGATACCGAGTCTGATCGTAACGTCTTGGGAGGAGGTCTATTCCTTCGTTGACCATGAGAGCTTGTCATGGGCTAAGTTGGGACTCCCCTGCAGGGATTTGAACTTTCGAAAGCCGTGCGCGCGGTTATGGGCAGATGGGAATTTGTTAATGTCCGGTTGTAGATAACTTGAACCTTAATTAATTAAAATGAATCAACTGAGTGTGTTACCGTGATGGCCTCTTCTCGGCAGAGTCCGGCAAGTGGACACGGTGTTGGAGTAATGTTTGCGCAGGTTGCTCTCTAGTTTCTTGCTCGCGCTTTGCCTCCTCTTCTCGCTCTCTTTTGCGAATAAGTTAGCCACCATACTTGCTAGTCGCTTGCTGTAGCTCCACAAATATTTGCCTTCCCTTACCTATAAGCTTAAATAGTCTTGATCGCGACGGTGCGAGATTGCTGAGTCCCTGTGGCTCACAGATTACTATTACACCAAATGCAGGGCCTGATGATTCCGCTCCAGGGGACGCGTATGAGCTCAAGTGGGAGTTCGACGAAGACTCTCAACGTTACTATGTTTCCTTTCCCGATGATCAGTAGTGGTGCCCAGTTGGGGGTGAACGGGACCGTTGTCGCATGTTGGGTTCTCTTTTATTTTGGCGCCGTAGTCGGGCCATGAGTGTTTGGATGATGTAATGTTATTTATGTACTTGATTGACGTGGCGAGTGTAAGCCAACTAAGGTATCTCCCCTTTATTATTTATATTACATGGGATGTTGTGAAGATTGCCTAACTTGTGACATATGCCTTCAATGCGATTATGTCTCTAAGTCGTGCCTCGACACGGGGGAGCTATAGTCGCATCGAGGGTGTTACAAGTTGGTAATCAGAGCCTTCTCCGACCTTAGGATCCCCATTGCTTGATTGTTTTTAGCGGCCGAGTTGTGTCTAGAAAAATGTTTTGAGTCTGGTAAGGCATCCCAGTCTCCTCATCGCTCTGGTAAGGCATCCTGACGTAGAGTTTTGACTCTTCTCTTCTCAAATTTCACTAAAAAAAATTTAGGATCACGCAGGTATCTTGAAATCGTTTCGATGGTTTTATGATGAGAACATTGTCTTGGTGCCTCCTGTCAGTGGTTTAGTGGAAGTGTCCCGGGGAGTTGAGGTCTAAGGTGTTGTCATCATAATTTTATCGTTGCAGTTCTAGAATACCTGAGTTTAGTAGGCCGACATCGAAAATCTCTTTTATGCAGTTCGTTGGTGAGATAACCTCGACGCCACCCAGTACTGGGGCGGGAGTTTGGGAGTATCGCCATTACTTGTATAACAGATGCTTTTCGAAGGTTGAGGTAGTTGGTTTCCGAAGGTTTCTTGGTTATGTGTTGAAGGATGGATACAGCTGGATGTAGGATTTGCTAGTTTGGGTGAGATATTATGCTTCCCCTGTATCCCCAACACCTGATTGCATAACCGGAAAGGTTCGGGAGTTTCATAGGTGGGAATTCTAGTAGCTCTAGTTCTTCTTCCACGGATATTGGTTTGAGATTGGGATTTCTTACCGATTATTCGTTCTTGATCCCTACCTTGTTGATTTATTTCTCTACCTTAATTCTACGTGGCTTCACAATATATGGATATGTGACCATTTCAAGAGGAATGCATTCGTTCATTTTGTTTGGATGTGAAGACTATATGTTGCAATTTTCATTCCGTTGGATTCAGCTTCAATATTTGTCTGTCAATGTGCTAATGGTGGTCAACCTCTTCAGGATGGCTCCTCCAACGCGCATGACTCCGAATCCTGATCCGCCACCACCTCCACCTCCTCCAGAGGCATGGCAAGCTGTGATGGCCGCAACCAATGCAAACACACAGTTGATCATGCAAATTCTTCAAGAGCGCAATCAAGGCAACCAAGGGAATCAAGGCAGCAATGAGAGTCACTTTGCTACACTCAACCAGTTCCTTGCTAATGGGACAAAGACTTTCAGCAATTGTGTTGAGGTAACCGATGCTGACGATTGGCTTGTGGATCTGTGCAAGCATTTCGAGTGCAGTAACGTCAGGCCTGAGGACTTTGTTAAGTTCGCTTCCTTCCAACTCAAAGATCAAGCTGCAGAATGGTTCCAGCAGTACAAGGATTCCAGAGGAGGATGTGTTATCACTTGGGATGATTTCCGTCGAGATTTCCGAGCTCATCATATTCCCCAGAGCATGGTTGAAAGCAAGCGTGAGGAATTCCGCAATCTGAAGCAAGGCTCTTTGTCTGTCTATGAATACAACAAGTTGTTCCAGAAGCTCGCCTACTTTGCCAAGCAGGACATCCCTGATGAGAAGAGCATGATATACCAGTTCAGGGGTGGTCTGAGAGAAGATATTCAGCTAGCTCTTGTCCTCTTTGAGCCCTTGAGATACGATGAGTTCTACAACATGGCACTGAAGCAAGAGGCTGCTCAGTTGAGGTGTGATGCTTCAAAGAAGCGAGTGAGAGATGTTACTCCTTCTTCCTCTACTCAAGTGGCCAAGCAGCAGAAGTATTGGCTTCCTCCTCCTCCGTTCCGTCAGCCGTATCAGCAGAAGAGCAAAGGTGGCAGTGGTTCTTCCCACCCCCCCAACCCTGGCTTTCAGAACAAGACTTCGTCTCAAGCTCCAAGATCGAGTGCTCCGTATCACCATCTGCTTTCAGAGGTCACGTGCAACAAGTGCCAATAGAAGGGTCACTATGCCAACAAGTGTTTCAACCAAAGGCGTCTTCCTCCTCCTCCTGTCAGATCGGCAAGTACAGCTGTGGTCAAGCATAACCCCAAGCATGACAAGGTCAATTTGATGAATGCAGCTCAGGCAGAGGATTCGTTAGATGTCATCATGGGTAACCTTCCTGTTAATGATATTCCTGCAAGAGTTCTTTTTGACACGGGTGCATCGCATTGTTTCATGTCAAAGCCATTTTTTACCAAGCATGAGTTCGTTTCTTCTCATTTGGGTAAACAAATGGATATCGTTTCTCCTGGCAAACGTTTGAGTGCTAGTCTGGAGGTGCCAGATGTTACTATCACCTTGGGTGACTACAAGTTCCTTTCTTCCCCAATGGTTCTTGGTAACTCGGATATTGATCTTATTCTCGGAATGGATTGGCTTTCTAAGCACAAGGCTCAGCTTGATTGTGCAGCCTGGAAGATTCAATTGACTCATTCGTCTGAGGATGTAATTGTCTTTGCCGCTCGTTATGATACCATTCGTCTGTTTTCTCTCAATGAGAAGGGTGAATTGGATGCTATCTCTCAAATTCCAGTCGTTTGCGAATATCAAGACGTCTTTCCAGAAGAGCTTCCAGGAATGCCTCCGCACCGCCCAGTTGAATTCGTTATTGATCTTGAGCCTGGCACGAAACCTGTGTGTAAGCGTCCTTACAAGCTCGGACCTGAAGAATTGAAGGAGCTGAAGAAGTAACTTGATATTCAAGAGAAAATGGGTCTCATCCGGCCTAGTTCTTCTCTGTGGGGTTGTGGTGTTCTTTTTGTGAAGAAGAAGGATGGAACGGACCGACTTTGTGTTGATTACCGTCCAGTGAACAAGAACACCATCAAGAACAAATACCCACTTCCCAACATCAATGAGATTTTCGAACAACTCAAAGGTGCTCAAGTATTCTCCAAGCTTGATCTCCGTATGGGTTAACATCAGATTCGAATCCGTGAGCAAGATATTCCCAAGACGGCTTTTAGGACAAGCTTTGGTTCATATGAATACACTGTTATGTCTTTTGGTCTCGTCAACGCTCCTCCGACATTCTCTCGCATGATGAACTTCATCTTCAACGCCTACACCAATGACTTTGTTTTGGTCTATCTCGACGACATTCTGGTTTTCTCCAAGAACAAGGAAGATCATGCCAAGCACTTGCGTTTGGTTCTTGATAAGCTCAGGGAACACAAGTTCTACGCTAAGTTCTCCAAGTTGAATTTTGGCTTGATGAGGTTCTTTATCTTGGTCATATCATCTCTGCCAAGGGCATTGCCGTGAATCCTGAGAAGGTGTCTGCAATTGTGAATGGGAACCTCCTCAGAACTTGAAGCAACTCCGCAGTTTTCTCGGTCTCGCAATCTATTGTCGAAGATTCGTTGTAAACTTTTCTAAGATCGCGAAGCCTCTCTCTAATCTTCTCCAGAAGCACGTCAAGTACGTTTGGTCTCCGGAGTGTGATGTTGCTTTCAACACTTTGAAAGAGAAATTGATCACTGCTCCAGTTCTGACTCCGCCTGATGAATCCAAGCCGTACGAGGTCTTTTGTGATGCCTCTCTCCAAGGTCTTGGTGCAGTATTGATGCAAGAGTAGAAAGTTGTTGCTTATACATCTCGCCAGTTGAAGCCTAATGAGAAGAACTACCCCGCTCATGATCTCGAGTTGGCGCCAGTTGTGCATGCTCTTATGACTTGGAGACATCTTCTATTGGGAAGAAAAGTGGACATTTTCACTGATCACAAGAGTCTCAAGTACATCTTCACTCAGCCTAATCTCAACCTTAGGCAAACTCGATGGGTCGAAATGATTCAAGAGTATAATCCGAGTATCGAGTATACTCAAGGCAAGGCCAATGTGATTGCTGACGCATTGAGAAGAAAAGCTTACTGCAATAGTCTGATTCTTAAGCCTTATCAACCCGAGCTTTGTGAAGCTTTCCGCAAACTTAATCTGCAAGTTGTTCCTCATGGTTTCGTCACCAACCTTCTAGTCTCTCCTACCTTAGAAGACCAGATTCGCCAAGCTCAACTTCTTGATGCTATGGTGAAAAAGGTGAAGATTGGGATTGCCAAGAGTCAACCCAAGTACAAGTGCTACCGCCTTGATGACAAGGACACTCTCTTCTTCGAGGATCGTATTGTTGTACCCAAAGGTGACCTCCGTAAAGTGATCATGAACGAGGCTCACAATTCTCTCCTCTCCATCCACCCTGGGAGCACGAAGATGTATCAGGACCTTAAGCAAGCTTATTGGTGGACTCGAATGAAGCACGAGATCGCTCAATTCGTGAATGAATGTGATGTCTGCAGAAGAGTGAAGGCAGAACACCAAAGGCCAGCAGGTCTCCTCCAACCTCTTGCCATTCCACAATGGAAGTTTGACCACATTGAAATGGACTTCGTGACTGGGTTTCCAAAGTCCAAACATGGCAATGATGCTATATTCGTTGTCATCGACAAACTCACCAAAGTGGCTCACTTTCTGCCTATCAAAGAGTCGATCACTGCAGCTCAATTGGCGGAACTCTATACCTCTCGTATTGTCTCTCTGCACGGTATTCCACAAGTGATCCTTCAGACCGTGGCAGCATCTTTACCTCGAAGTTTTGGGATTCTTTCTAGAAGTCCATGGGCACTAACATCCGCTTCAGCACAGCTTTCCATCCTCAAACTAGCGGTCAAGTCGAGCGTGTCTACCAGATTCTTGAAGATATGCTCAGGGCTTGTGTGATCTCCTTCGGCATGAAGTGGGAGGATTGTCTTCCTTATGCTGAATTCTCCTACAACAACAGTTTTCAAGCAAGTTGGGGCAAGGCCCCATTTGAAATTCTGTATGGCAGGAAGTGCCGTACCCCTCTCAACTAGTCTGAAACCGGTGAACGTCAGCTTTTGGGTAATGACTTAATCACAGAGGCAGAGGAAATGTGCAAAGTCATTTGAGATAACCTCAAAGCAGCCCAATCCCGTCAGAAGAGCTACTATGATAGTAAGCACCGTGATTTGGCTTTCGATATCGGAGATCATGTTTACCTCTGTGTCTCTCCTATGAAAGGTACTCGTCGCTTCGGTATCAAAGGGAAGCTTGCCCCCAGATACGTGGGACCTTTCAAGATTGTCAGCAAGAGAGGCGACCTGGCCTATCAACTCGAGCTTCCTTCAAACTTTGCAAATGTTCATGACGTGTTCCATGTCTCTCAGCTTTGAAAGTGCTTCAAGACTCCTGACCGCACCGTCAACTTCGAGGACATTGAGCTCCAAGAAGATCTCTCTTATCGTGAACACCCAGTTGCTACTCTTGAAGAGACTGAATGCAAGACTCGCAACAAGTCAATCAAATTTCTCAAAGTCAAGTGGTCACACCATTCCGACCGTGAAGCTACCTGGGAACGTGAGGATCATCTCCGTTCTGAGTACCCGGTGTTCTTTCAGTCCTAGATCTCGGGACGAGATCCTTTCGTAGTGGTGGAGTGTTGTAACACCCCGGATGTAACTTTCCCTATTTGTACTCCAACTCTTGCCGTTTCCGGCGTTAAGTTATATTTATTTCCTCGGGTTCAGGTTTTTGTCTCCGTGTGTTGTTGTCGTTGTCATGCATCTCATATCATGTCATCACGTGCATTGCATTTGCATACGTGTTCTTCTCATGCATTCAAGCATTTTCCCCGTTGTCCGTTTTGCATTCCGGCGCTTCGTTCTCCTCCGGTGGTCATTTCTACCTTTCTTTCGTGTGTGATGATTAAACATTTCCGGATTGGACCGAGACTTGCCAAGCGGCCTTGGTTTACTACTGGTAGACCGCCTGTCAAGTTTCGTATCATTTGGACTTTGTTTGATTCTCCAACGGTTAACCGAGGGACCGTAAAGGCCTCATGTGTGTTGCAGCCCAACACCCCTCCAATTTGGCCCAAAACCCACCTAAACTTGCTCCATCATCTAGAGCGTTCTATCATGATCGCGTGGCCGAAAATCGCACCTCATTTGGACTCTCCTAGCTCCCTCTATGCCTATTTATACCTCCCCCATTTCCAAATCTGGATCTCTCCCCGTCTCCCCCTAAAAAAAAAGATCTCCGCCGCCGCCGGAAAACGTCCGCGCCGGGCCGGACGTGTCCCTCCGATCCGCCGCCACCACACGTCTCGCGCCACGTGGCGCCGGCGCGCCCCACATCGCCGAAGCCCGCCGGGCCAAACCCCGGCCCCCGCGGCCCACATCGCCCCACTTCCTCTCCGGCTCGCCCCGCCGCCCCTCTCCTCGGTCTCCGGCAGCCCGCGCCGCCCTGCGCCATCGTCGCCGGCCGCCGCGACCTTCGCCGCTCCTCCGCCGCATCGACCCGGCCCGGCCGCCCCGCGCGCCATCGCCGGCGCCGCCGCATCCAGCCGCCGACGCCGTCCCCGACTCCGGCCGCCACCCTCCTCTCCCGCGCCGCCTCGGCGAGCTCCGGCCACCGCAAGCTTCTCCGGCGAGCGCGTGAACACTAACTCCGGCGATCTCCGTAAGACATGCCAGATCCAGATCTGAGATATTTCTCGGTTGACTTTTGTTCCTAACCCTAGTCCAAGTGCTCATGTTTATAGCTCCGTAACTTTGCATCCGTAGCTCCGATTCATGCATATAGCATATCAAAATGTTCATCTCAGAGAGTACATCATTTCATCCCATTGCATCATTTTCATTTGAGCTCATCTTGATGCCCGGAATGCTGTTAGAATAGGGCTACTTGAGTTAATTGTCAGATCTGCTACTCCGTTTAGCACTTTTGTCATTTTTGCCATGATTAATGTGTCAATGCTATGCCCATGAGTTCTACATATGTTTTGTTAAGGGTTTTGTCATCTCTCCAGAGGTGCAACCCATGTATTTTTAGGATGTGTGTGGTGACTTGTGCAAGCTTGCAAAGAGGTGCACTTGCTAAGTCTGTTTTCAGGGACTTAGTGATTTCACTAAGTCCTGGAGCTGTTTATCTCATGTTGTCATATCTTCATGTTGTTTCCGAGTGATCCGTGCCTCTTTTGAGGATGATCAGTAAGGGAGTTTTGTTAATATTGTAGTTATCAATCCATCCATGTCTTTGTTTGCAATTATGGAGCACCTTAGCTTGAGTCAATCGAGCTCTACTTTTGCTACTTCGTGAATCATGGCAGATTGTCAACTTGTTTGCAATTTTGCCGATGATGTTGTAGTTGAGCCGTGCATGCTATGCTATTGTTCTTCCCATGTGTAGCTTGAATTTTGTGCCTTCTTTATGGGTGTATTATTTTCTTGCCATGACTTGCACCGTGGTGAGTGCATCGAGCTCGTAAACATGCCTACTTGATATCTGTTTTCAGCATGTTCCAGTTTTCACCAAGTCTGAAAACTGATTATGTTTTTGCTATGTTCACATGCTTGCAATTGTATTTTCTGATCCCTTTTGGCTCAAGGTCACTAAGGGATTTTTGTTAAGCTCTTTGAGTATCTCCATGCCATGCTTTACTTTGCCATGTTCAGATCCTGTAGCATGTAGTTTTGTGGCTCCGAAGAGGGCTACCTGATCTGAAATTCCAGACAAGTGTTAATTTCACTAAGTCTGAGATCTGTTTGTCATATGCATTTTTGCCATGCTTGTTTGAACCTGTTAATGGATGAATTGGCCGTAGCTAAGTGCTAGACTTTTGTTAAGCATCTTGTATGCATCCCTGACATGTATTTTTTTGTCATGTTTGGGTGCTGTAGCATGTTCATCTCATTGCATTTAGATGGCTACTTGCTGTAAATCGCAGACCGGTGTCATTTTTGAATCGCTTGCCATTTCCAAACCGTAACTCCGATTTCGGCGTTCTTTATATCGTTTTCAAGAGATTTAATCTCATCTTTCCAGTGGAACACTTGGTTTTCCAAGTTGAGGCAAGGTTCATGCATTTCCTGTCATATCTTGCATTTTGCATCCCGCATCGCATCCCGCATAGCTTATCATCTTTGCATTATGTTGTTTGAGTTTGCACGTGGTTGATTGCATCCTTGTTGCTTGTTTGTCTTGTTTTGGTAGAGCCGGGAGACGAGTTCGCTAACGAGGAGCCCGTTGAATTTTCTTTTGAGGATCCAGTCAACTTTGACAACTGTGCAGCTAAGATGATCATACCCTCGAAATCACTACTATCTTTGCTATGCTAGTTAGCTCGCTCTTTTGCTATGCCAATGCTACGATGCCTACCACTTGATTTCAAGCCTCCCTAATTGCCATGTTAAACCTCTAACCCACCATGTCCTAGCAGACCGTTGATTGGCTATGTTACCGCTTTGCTCAGCCCCTCTTATAGCGTTGCTAGTTGCAGGTGAAGATTGGAGGCCGTTCCTTATTGGAATATTTATTTTACTTGTTGGGATATCATTATATAATCTTGTTATCTTAATGCATCTATATACTTGGTAAAGGGTGGAAGGCTCGGCCTCTCGCCTAGTGTTTTGTTCCACTCTTGCCGCCCTAGTTTCCGTCATATCGGTGTTATGTTCCCAGATTTTGCGTTCCTTACGCGGTTGGGTTATAATGGGAACCCCTTGATAGTTCGCCTTGATTAAAGCTTTTCCAACAATGCCCAACCTTGGTTTTACCATTCGCCACCTAGCCTCTTTTTCCCTTGGGTTACCGGAGCCCAAGGGTCATCTTATTTTAACCCCCCCCCCCCGGGCCAGTGCTCCCTCTGAGTGTTGGTCCGAACCAGGCAGCCTGCGGGGCCACCTTGGGGAAACTTGAGGGTTGGTTTTACTCGTAGCTTGACCTATCTGAGTGTGCCCTGAGAACGAGATACGTGCAGCTCCTATCGGGATTTGTCGGCACATTCGGGCGGTGTTGCTGGTCTTGTTTTAACCTGTCAAAGTGTCTTGAATTACCGAGATACCGAGTCTGATCGGAACGTCTTGGGAGGAGGCCTATTCCTTCATTGACCGTGAGAGGTTTTCATGGGCTAAGTTGGGACTCCCCTGCAGGGATTTAATCTTTCAAAAGCCGTGCCCGCGGTTATGGGCAGATGGGAATTTGTTAATGTCCGGTTGTAGATAACTTGAACCTTAATTAATTAAAATGAATCAACTGAGTGTCTTACCGTGATGGCCTCTTCTCGGCGGAGTCGGGGAAGTGGACACGGTGTTGGAGTAATGTTTGCGCAGGTTGCTCTCTAGTTTCTCGCTTGCGCTTTGCCTCCTCTTCTCGCTCTCTTTTGCGAATAAGTTAGCCACCATACTTGCTAGTCGCTTGTTGCAGCTCCACATATATTTGCCTTGCCTTACCTATAAGCTTAAATAGTCTTGATCGCGAGGGTGCGAGATAGCTGACTCCTTGTGGCTCACAGATTACTATTACACCAGATGCAGGGCCTGATGATTCCGCTCCAAGGGACGCGTGTGAGCTCAAGTGGGAGTTCGATGAAGACTCTCAACGTTACTATGTTTCCTTTCCCGATGATCAGTAGTGGTGCCCAGTTGGGCGTGAACGGGACCGTTGTCGCATGTTGGGTTCTCTTTTATTTTGGCGCCGTAGTCGGGCCATGAGTGTTTGGATGATGTAATGTTATTTATGTACTTGATTGATGTGGCGACTGTAAGCCAACTATGTTATCTCCCCTTTATTATTTATATTACATGGGATGTTGTGAAGATTGCCTAACTTGCGACATATGCCTTCAATGCGATAATGTCTCTAAGTCGTGCCTCGACATGTGGGAGCTATAGTCGCATCGAGGGTGTTACACGAGAGGCCACCAGCGACGCCTTGGCCTCTGCATCGTCAAGGTCGCGTTGATGGCGCGCAAGGGCGATGGCGCCCTCCAGCTCACGCCTCTCTGCAGCCAGGCGCAGGCCCTCGGCCTCAAGGCGCGCGTGTTCATCAGCAAGCTCCTCACCAAGCAGGCTCACCACGTCAGCCGCCCTTCGAAGGAATCCTTGGCGAGGAGCGCGACGCTCCCGGGTGCGCTCGAGCACGTCTTCCACACCATCATCTGCCCAGAGCAAGCGCCGGGGGCCTCGAATCAGCACCCCACCCTCCGGGCAGGGGGCTGGCACCCTCGCGACGGCCGGGCACGCCATGCCAGAAGCCCGGCCTAGAGCCAGCCCGTCCCCAGATGAAGAGCGCAGGGAGCGCCTCAGCCGCTATGCCACGAGAAGGCCCGCGAAGGAGGATCGTGAGGTGCGCAGGGCCACGATGCGCCTCGGGACGGTTCGCCTCTCCGATCACCCTCACCGCAAGGGCTCTGCTGCTCGGAGCGCTTGAGGACGGTGGAGGGGGGCGAAGCCAAGGGAGACGGCACCTCAGCCATATCCACGAGCACGGCTGGAAGGGGCCTGCGGAGCAAGGATCAGTAAAAGCAGCAGAAGGACCGGGAGCTGGGAAAGGAGAAGGCTTACTCATCAGTGGCGAAGTACTTCCTACGCTTCAGCAGGCGACAAGGGTAATCGTCGCCCAGGGCCTCCCTTCTCTTTCGGAGGGCCTCAAAGTCCATGCGGAAGCGGCCCAAGAGTTGAGCGCAGGGATCAACCTGCGACGAAGACGGAGCGTCAAGCGATCCGTGTCACGGGCGCCTGCCTGATGCGCGTTGCCAATCGCCTCGCCAAGAGAAGTGGCTGGAGCCTGAGGGGCCTTAGTCGCAGGCGCTGAGGGTAGCTTCTTGCCACCCTCAGCCTCAGTGGCACGGGCCCCAAGAGCTGCTCCCTCATGAGCATCGCCCGGCGCTGTCACCCCGCCGGGAGCCCCCTCGGCCTCTGGCGCCTCATGCCTCCCTGCTCCGCCACTTGAGGAAGAGTCGCCTTGGCCGACTGGAAGGGCAGTCACCATCACTGGGTTCTCGCAAGGCCCCTGGAGGCCGGCGGGGCGCGGCCCCCACTCATCAAAGTTAGGCATCTGATTCACAAAATCGCCCCTGCTCTGGCAGAGGTACAACAAAGCCCCTCCCTGCTGGATGCTGCCAGGGTTGAGGTCCCCAGTCAGGATCAAGAGCGCTGGCCTCAGCACTTCAGGCGTCAGGTCCTCTTCCTGGAGCCTCATACGATCAGCACACCCGCTGAAGGCCCACATCCGGCGGGAGTGGCATTGGAGAGCAGCAACGCGGTGTAGCAGGAACTCCTTCACCACCTTGGGCGCTCTCACGCCAAGCGACCTCAAGAACGCGAAGCAGTGCCAGACGAAGATGATCCGGGGGCTCTCAAGCGTCTCCTGGCCCCAGCCCGAATTGGGGACGGCAGGCAAAGTTGGCTCCGATAGCAGGGGGCTGGGCACCCCTACATCCACATACAGCCACCGCTCGTGGAACCCAGCCGCGGGCAGAGGGAGCCTGAAGTCAATCCCTGAGGCCGCTATCTCAGGCGCGGCAACGAAGCTCACGCACGCCCAGCATTGGGTAGGGTCGACAAGGCGCAGAGAGAAGAAGTGGCGCAGCAAGGCAACCGAAGGAAGGATGCCCTTCATTGCCTCTCAGACAAAGGCAAAGACCGAAAGGAGGGTGATGGATTCAGGACCCAGATGCATCATGTGGATCTGATAGTGGGAAAGTACGACATTGAAGAAATCGGAAAAGGGGGGATCCAGACCCGCCCACAGGGCGTCGGCAAAATACGGGACCTTGGTGGCTATCCTATCGATGGAGAAGTGGGACGCGGGCCAGGCCGTCGTCCTCCCGCATTCGTTGAAGATAGTGTCCAGAGCCGAGCTGACCCTGCCCAAGCCCTCGGCGGGGGCTGCCAACGGCGGCGAGCAAGGCGGAGGCATGGGTTTCTTCCCTCTTCCGTTCTTCGTCGGAGCCATGGCGATGGGAGGGGGGAAGGTTCGAGATTGGCTTGAAAACAGAAGCTGGAGTTCGAGAGGAGGAAGGACAGAGGGCGCTCGAGCAACAAAAAGGGGAGCGGCTGTGTACGACTACGAGTCCGCCTAGCATGGCGCAGAATAAGGGGGCGCGGGGGAACAGTGCCGCCCACGCCCAACCAACCGCCACGCGGCACCCAAGGCCGCAGGCTGTTAGGGCCCGCGGCGCTTCGCTCTTGCCCTTTCGCCTCCCTGCATGGCCAAGTCCGGGCGCGCCTTGGGCCCGGGGGCTACTGTCGGCTTTCTGTGAACGGGGGTCCCCAGACTTGCCTACCTGCGGCCTGCGGCGTGGCTCAAAGGGGGGCCCAGCATGGCCCGTCTTCATCAACACAGACCCAAGACCCACGCGAGGGGCCAAGCCTCGCGGGGAGGACAACACGGAGCTTCCTCAGGCACGGCCTCGTCAGGCTGGCTCACGAGGAAGCGGAGAGATCAAGGCGGGGTACCTCACGAGGTGCCCGTGATGCAGGCCATGACGACCAAATGCGCCAGGCGGGCGCCAGCCCGCGCAGTGTCCTCCTTTCCTCTTTGGTGCAAAGGGAGCAAGCGTAGGCGAGAGCATCAAGCAAAGGCACCCGTTTCGGTGCAACGAGACCAAGACGCGTCCAACGGCAGGGAGGAAGTCATTGTGTTGCCCAAGCCAGCATCACCACTAGAGCCTTTGGCAGGCGAGGACCAACTTTAGTCAGGATAAGTGTACCAGATGTTCCCCTTCAAAATGGCCAATTGTTGGCACCCTTCCCGCTAAATTTTCGGGAAGAGGCCCAGGGCCTTTGCCTATAAATAGGACTAGCCACCCCCAGGGTAGGAAAAAAAGAAGGAGGGAAATCGGAGAGAGAATCGAGAAGAGAGAGAGAGAGAGAGAAGGGTGACTGAACTCCTCCTAGGAGTTCGTCGCCCAGCCAAGAACAGACCCTCGCGAGGCTGTTCTTCCTTGTATTGCTCATCATCATTAGCCCAAGAGGCAATCCACCACACCACGCACTGGAGTAGGGTATTACACCACAACGGTGGCCCGAACCAGTATAAACCCTGTGTCTCTTGTGCTATTCTTTCCATAGCTTAGATCTTAGTGAGGCGGAGGGGTGCAGGTAGGTAGAAGGCGAAATCTCCGCGCGCACCCCAGTGTTCAAACCTCAAGGGTCTGCCGGAACCTGAAATCCGACAACTAGTACGGTTTTCTTTTCAGTTTGACCAACCTTATATATAAAACTAAAGTAAGCTCCCACACGCGCACTCATCAATATGCCGCCGCCATCGTTGCGCATGCCGGCGCCCGCCTGCTCCGGCCAACAATTTCTCGCCCATCACCGCCGTGTCGCCCCCATCCCTGTGCCTTGAAGCCGAAGGCTCGCCCGCTCATGTCGTCTGCAGTCCCTCCTCGTGATGCCGCCGTGATGCTAAGCACGCGAGCAGCTGGTGGAGCCGCATCTATGCATGCAGCGTACGAAGAGGAGGACGAGCGCATGCTCCAGCACGCCGGCGAGGAGGAACTAGCAGGTCATTGTCGTCTCCGCCCGCGCGGAGGAGGCGCGCATGGTGGCTGTGCGGCGGAAGCCGGTCGCGCGCTCGTCGAGCCTGCAAACCAGGTGCAGACACAGAATCTACCTTCGAGACCTTCAATGCCACGTGGTTCCTGCAATCTGAAGGAGCAATTTGGATCAGTCGACTCATGTGAGCCATTTGATGCAACATGGATGGCTAGAAGGGATTCTTCCACCTCTTCTGCCGTCTTATTCCTTCGCTCCGTCGAACTTCTTTCACAAATCGACTGACCCAAATTATACTGCTAGTACGAACGTATTAAGTACAGTAGGAACACAAAGATACGAGCAGTAGTACCAACTACAAGAAGAACAGTAGTAAGACATAGTACTAGTACTACTGTACGTACTAAAGAGTTCAAATAACGAGAAAGAACATAAACATAGTTCTGCTGGGGCCTCAGCACAACACACCCTTGAAAATAACTAAGCAACTAGTCCGCTTGACACTGCAGTAGATCGAGCATGAGCGATGGTACTGCCACCTACTTGGAGTCCGAGTCCACGTCCTCGACTTCGTCCTCGTCCCTCTTCCTCTTCCCCTTCGCTGACACTTATTTGCTTGAACCGGATACTGGGCTCTTCTTCTTCATCCAAGCCTTGTAGATATTTAAGCAAAGGTAGGCATCCATTGCTGCGTACAAGATGCGATCTTCATCTAATGTATTCGACTCCCATGCATGATTAAACTTGTGATGAGGTTTCTTCAGTTTAGCGTATGAAGGATCAATCATGGCTGCTGCCAGGGTCAACATTGAAGGTTGAGAGGAGGACACCAGGCTTACCATATGGAGATCGAAGGGCTGGCCTACAACGATACCTATCTGATGCAGGACATCCATGTTGTTCTTAAAGCCTAGAGTAACGAATTTCACTCTTTTGTCCTTGAGGAAGTTCTTACAATCCTGGCACTCAACGTCGGCATGGCATATGTGGTAGACCAAGCAAACGTTATGTACGCAAACCTGGATCATGGAGGGCTTCTTCCTCTCTTCATCCTTTAGATCCTTCTCTCGTCCCAGGATTGTGGTGTACTCAACATCTAGCCCAGCGAGCCACTCATCCGTAGAACTATTGAACATGCGTAGGAAGCGAGCAAGCCATGCTTTCACCGTCTCAGATCCACGTGTGTAGATGACGATGAACTGATCGCCAGTGATGGCTCTAACTTGGTACTCAACGGCGACCATGGAGATTTGGGAGGCCATGGATTTTGGAGGACAGTTCGGAGAAGTTGAACTGTTGTACCCCGCAAAAAAACTGGGAGCAAACTAATGTGAAAGGACGGGACAACTGGGAGCGAACTGTTGTAAGGTAGAAGACGGGGACGACTAGGGCGTGCGAACTGCATGGGGCTGCTGGCTTGCCCGGTGGATAAACGGCTGCAAGCCCCCAAAGAGTTCTCGAGAACTATGCGGGACCCACTAGATGTCATCTCTACTAGACCCATATCGTAGGCCTGGCGGTATAGCTTCTGCCTGTTCGCACGCCATGCCGGCGCGTGGATGTAACTTCACTTAATTCCGTCAAATGTCGCGCCTCCCATGACCTTCAACTCCCTCACGCGATCGCACCCTTTGAGACTTCGATATGCTATAAATGAGCAAAAATTTTGCCTTTTTTTAGACAAGCAATTTTTTGCCTACTCTGCATGCATGATACTCCCTCTGGTCCTTTTTACTCCCGTCAACCGTTTGCAAAATGTTTGACCAAATTTATACTTTTTTAACACCACCTTATATTAATTAACCAGCCACACCAGTACACTCATTCGATACAATATTCACCACACAGGGCGGTACGTTATTTACAAGAATACCATCTAATCTATTGTCAAAGCTATACTTAGCGATTAAGTGTGCCACCTTATTGGCCGAACAGCTAATCTTTGACAATTGAAGATTGTTGACCAACTTCGAGATGCTCAACGCTTTCATCTTCTGGTCACGCATAGCAGACTTGTCATAGTCCCCTGATGCAAGAGACGCTACCACAAAAGCGCAATCAGTCTCTAAAATTACAGGATTATGAAGATAAATACCTATGTAGAGACCAGCAATGCAAACCCTAAGCTCCGCTTCCTCCACGCTTTGACAAGCATCGATGAAATCCCACGACCAAATTTATACTAAAAATATCAATATCTACTATACTAATTATAATGAGTATAAGAAATACATTTTATAATGGGTGTAAAAATATTGATTTGACATTGTGAATGTTGACACATTTTTCTATAAGTCTGGTGAAAGTAGAGGTACATTGACATCAGACAAAACTTAAATGGAGAATGCAGACTAGTTCCTCCGTTCAGGTGCGTGCCATGTCCTATCTTTTCATCACAACAAGGTTAGCTATTAGAGTACCACTACCTCCCTTCTAGTTTAAAGGGCTCGATTCAAAATTTTCATCTACCCTTAGCAAGATAGTAGAGGCGGTGAAATAGTTTTTGAAGTCTGCAAAAGTACTCAACTAGTGATGTTGTTCTTCACAAAAAAATGTGTTTACCAATGCATGCATGAACACTAGTTACTCTAACCCCCCCTCTCTTCTTTAATTCTTTGCCACATCAGCATGTTTGCTATTCCCGTGTGCATGATACTAGCTAATATACCACCATTATGGCCAGCCTTAATCATCGCATGCAATAATTTAGTGCACCTTGAAATATGAACATGTGTGGGGCGTGTATGCTTTCAATGACATGAGACTATACCTAGCCCGGCATGTAAGATGACTTATTATGCACCGTTCCCCATCCTGCAGGAAGCCTGTTTGTCTCCAAATCTTTTCCTCTCCATGTGTGGAAACAATATGCCTGCCAAACTCTCCTTCTCCCTCCGGTGGTCCCACCACTCCACCCCGTGTGAAAAAATCTGCATGCATGACTCTCCTCCCCCCATGCTCGTCCAATCCGTTGTGACCAGCAATATTTCCACCCCCTCGCTCCCCCGTAATTTACTCCAACAAATATTCCCACGTAGTTGTTACTTAACTGCAGGTGCATTGGGTCACTAACATATGGGCCCAACAGGGGTCTGACCCACATGTCAGTGACGCAACTGGACCTGCAGTTAAGTCAGTGCAGCTCAGTCCATATCTTACGTAGGTGTGCCATAGCTCACTATAAATATTGCGCCTCCCACGACATCGCTATCTCCTCCCCCTCCCTCTCACCTCAACCACCATGGCATCGCCCCTTCCAAGCCCTAGGAGCCCCTCGCTGCACCGCCCAAATGGTCACGCGTCGCTGTTCCATTCCTCGCCGCCACTAGTCGAGGAGGATGCATCGGTTTTCCGCTCCTCGCCGTGACGCGACGCGTCGCTGTTCCGTTCCTCGCCGCCACTAGTCGAGGAGGACGCGTCGGCGTTCTGTTCCTCGCCGCCACTAGTTGAGGAGGACGCGTCGGCATTCCGCTCCTCACCACGACACGTCAAGGTGGACGCGTTGGCGTTCCCAATCTCACCAGCACGTGCGCCGGAGGATGCGCCGGCTCCCCACTATGAGGAGAACGCTACACCGCCCGTTGAGCCCCCCAGCCTTGAGGAGCTTTGGAAAGAAATGGATGTCGCCTTGTGGGAGGCTTTACCTCTAGCAAAGCGCGCCAAAATAGAGGCGGAGAAGAAGGCCGAGGAAGAGATGCGCACCACGGAACAAGCTGCCTGGGAGGCCTATGTCGCGTCCGAGAGAGTCAGGCGATTGGCTATTTGGCAGAAGGCTTGTGCGAGGGCCGTGAGGGTGGCGGAGGACGCCCGTGCTGACGCCCTGAGTGCAGTCGAGCCCAACCGCCTTATGTACACTTGGCGGTACGTGGACCGGGTGCACGCTTCCAGCGAGGAGGAGTACCTGTTGGCGCCGGATCACCACATCGATGAGATCGCGCTCGCCCGCCGACAAGCCGCCAATCAGCACCTCGCAAGTTGCGAGGCTGCGGAAGAGGCGTTGTGTCGGCGCGCTGGGAAACGGCCGCGCACTAGGGCACTCGTGGCGCGCCGCAAGCGCTCCTGCGAGCACCGTGGCTTTTAGGAGGAGTATAATTTTTGTTTTGTAAGGCGATCTCATTAGTTTTGGGACGCAAATGATAAATCCCGAACGTTCAGGACTTTTTAGCATCCTTAATTAAGTATGTAAAAGGGAAAGTTTGGAAACCTTGTGTATTCATACGCATTTTGCAAGTACGTGCATATAGCACAAACTTTACTATATACTATCGCACTACATGTCTCTCTCGATATACGCTTGTAGACTGTGCTACTCCCTCCGTCCAGGTCAATAAGTCATCTTTCGTTGTGCACCGTGACCAAGAAGGAGGGAAGACTTATACACCTAGACAGAGGGAGTACTACTATTACTTATGTACGTGCAAATGCACGTTTTAACATTACGATGCGGTTTTTGTAAAAGTAGAAAAACAACACTAGTCAAGCTTGTGAAACGATTCAATGCAAAACCAATGCAAAAATGCTCATTTGATTGTTTACTTTGAGCTTCCTTCTCTGTGGTTATTTATCTGTCGTACTTTGTATGGAGTATCTCACTGGTTGGAAAGGCATGCAAATTCCCAAACCGCTTCCTACACCCTGTATCGAATTTTTTGCCTAACAAGTGCCGTGCAATTGGAATTCCAACTTGAGTACTACTACTAGTAGGAGTACCAGGGGCTAGTTCTTTTAGGCTTCTAGATTAGTAATCCCATAACTACTACCTCCATCCTGGTTTATTGGTACCCATTGTAATCTATGTGAAATTTTAATCAGAAATTTAACTAATGAAATGTTAGTGCATGTCACATGCACTACTCCATCCATCTAGGTGAGTAAGTCATCTTAGGCTGTGCATTGTGACCAAGGAGGAGAAAACAAGAAACGTTAATGTTTATTTGCTAATTAATAGTGTTGCGTGCAATGAACTAACCACCGCATGTCGTGTTTGATATCTCAAGTCATGAAAAGCATGCACACTCTTTATCTCTTATTGGTTGATATGTCAAGAAACAAGAAATGAGGTAGAACTTAATGCACCGTGCCTAAGTGTTTTGGGATTATTTGGTTTTCGTAAGATGACTTACACACCTAGACGGAGGGATTACAATGGTGAGGAATAAACCAATTAAATCTTTGGTCAAAATTCAGCACAAATTACAATGGTGAGGAATAAACCAGGACGGAGTAGTAGTTTAGAAGCCCAAATAAATGAGTAGTACTCTCCACTGTGACTAGTCTTGTGGGAAAAGTTGGGGAAGACGCCAAAAGAACTGGCCCTAGGAGTAGTATCTAGGGATCGAGTGTGCGAGATGAACCAGAGAAAGTAAATGCAGAGATATGAAATGCAAAAAAGAGGGAGGGATGTGATGGTTGCTTGTCCGTTTATTTTACCAGGCCACTTATTACTAGGAGTGGTTGGGTTTTGTGATATGACGGCTTTACTGCCGCGCCACGAGCGGGGTGAGAGGTGAGACTCCCATGCAGCGCCGCCCTCTGCACTTGTACTACATCGGTCGTGGTTTATTAGTCCCCCATTGAATTTGACCGGAGATTTAACTGACAAAATGTTAGTGCATGTCAACAAAAACTATATCGTTGGATTCGTATTTGAACAAAGTTTTGAATGATATAATTTTAGGTGACATGCATCAGCATTTATCATACTATATATAATGTTAGTTCAATTTTTGGTCGTACTAATCTATAGTAGTAAGGTGCCCATGCGTTGCACCAAAGAGTGAAATGCATTGATCGGGGAGTTGTTTATTTTGACAAAGGATGTGGGGGTCATCTCATGTGTAACGGGTATCGATAGGTTTCTTCGGATATTATTTCATCTCTAGAGCTCAAAAACATCCGGGTGAAGTAGATAGAAAGGTATCTTTTGCAAACAAAAGCATTCAACTATTCAACCTGCATTCAAAACTTGTGAAGAAATAACACTTATTGTGCTTTGCAAGAAATGATCTTTAAGAATTAGTTTTTGAGTGTCGATTGTTATACATGTTGGCTACAGATGACATGGCACTTTCTTATAGTCAACAGTTGGCTATACTATTAAGTAATATTAACCATGCCCTTATACACCTAGACGGAGGGACTAAATCAGGATGACTTGCAAGCGGGCAGAGGAGATGTAAGAAATGGTTCATCGTAAGTCTTTCACCAGTACTGTAGTAAAAATTCATACATGGAAGATTCTAGAATAAACAATAAACGGATACACTTTTATTCATGCGCGATACTCCAATAGAGCAAGATCCTGCATGGAAGTCTCCACATGCTTAGACAGCGGATTACATTGAGCTATTTCGAACAGGAATGGCAGGAACACATACGGTGCAACGGGAGCAGCACTGTTGGTGTTGAGGTTGTCTCCCATGTCCAAACACCACGTAGACACGGTCTTTGAGCACGGTTCGTAGTCATTCCACGCTCGGGAATTGAAGTTTGTAACTATTTTAGATTAGAATATGCTACTCCTCCGGTGCTCGTAGTAGAGCAGAGTCCTACTCTACTACTCTACTCAAGAAAGTTAGGGCATAGCACTCTAGGGAGTACCAGTACTTTGATCACTCAAGCAAGTTGTCTGGCATCGACATGACCCTATGCTGCTGGTATGTGTCTCGTAAGTCAAGCGGCGTGCTGTAGTCATCATCACCTGTCCACTTCCCGCAGCACATATTCGCTTCTCCATCTTTGTCCGCACATAATCTCGTCCAATCTTCCATCCCCGCTAAGGCGCCTCCTGTCTCGTCCGAAACCCAAGCACTAACAATGGTAGAACTGAGCAGCATCCGCCGAAAGAGTGGCTGGAATTTGATCCCCATAGAGGTAATCAAGCTCATTGTTTCGCGTGTGGACAATCTCAGTACCATGCCTCTCGCCGCGTGCTCGTCGGGGCTGTGCCATTTACTCAAAGCCCTCAGGCCGGAGCTTTTTAAGCCAGCTCCTTGCTTGCTGATGCCGCCTGATCGTCAGAAATGCCGTGTCACGCAGCATAACGATCGTAGGGTGGCGAGCATCAACCCCCTTGACTGCGATCCGATCCCCGTCAGCCTCAACTACATTAACGGTATGTACTGGGTCGGCATGAACACGTCTTGGATGGTGCTCGTCGACGGTCGCAGCAGTTGGATGCTCGTGGAGGTCTACACCCGGCGATTGATCCCCCTTCCTTCGATTAACACTGCACTACTTTGGCACCGCGGCCCAGAATACTCAGAATCTTACAGTAGCCAACATGATACCAAGTTTGATTTGCTCAAGGTTGTAATCTTCCAAGTGCCCACAAGATCTGCGAATTATAAAGACTTCAGGCTAATTGCGTTCTTCAACCACGGTCTCGCCTATCTGAAGTTCACTGCAGTAAGTGGATAAATCTGCACGTCCATCGCAGGATCATACGTCCTCCATGGTTCTCTGATGCCATTGAACACAAGGGCTTCATTTACGCTGTCGACTCCTTCTATGGCTGGACGTATTGCTGGCCTACTCCAGTCATCGCTACAAACGGCTGTTACAATAGTATGTTACTTTCCTATGATATCATGATGGCTTGCTTATATTACTGTCAACATTTGCTGAAAAATTATTCATGCTCATAACATGCTGTTCTCAAGATTAACTAAATCAAGAGCCCTTTTTTATTTGACTCCAACTTGGTGTGATGTTGTAGGCCGCCTGGTGTCCCTACCCTTCCTAATCCCAGAACCTTTCAAAGAAAAGTGGCATGGCAGTTGCAGGTGGTTCCTGGCTCGATCAGACGACGGCGAAAGATTGATGATCGTTCGCATGTACCGGACGTGTTGTTTTGCGGAATACAATCACAGTCACTGCAAGGTCTTTGCGTAGGATCCCAGCTTCTCTGGGCCTTCAGGAATTTTTGACTAGAGGCTGGTAAGTAGCCTTGGTACACGCTCTCTATTTGTCGGACTGAACTATCCAATTAACCAGGAGATAACCGACGGCAAGGATCATGATGGCAGCGCAGTTTCGTTCATTAGGCAAAACTGTGTGTACACAACGTACCATGCGTCTCTGCATGCACCATACCCTGATATGTGCCGCCACGCTCTGCAGCCCAAAGTAGGGGAGAGGGTCGCAAGTATCAGACTTCGACCTGCTGGCTGGAGTTTCCCCCGTCAGGCACCCATCTGATTCAAGCCGTCAGCCAATCTCCACAACTTAATAAATAGTAACGTCTATCTGAGCCAGTTAGTTAGATGCGTACACTTGGTGTAGTGGGATCTTTATTTAGTTTGATGCATACACTTGTTCTTTTTTGGTAGCCCTTTTGTAATGATGGCTGATGTTTGGTTTGGAAGAGAGAGCTGCGTCTTCACTCTTCTGGTCTGCTTACTGCTTCTGTTGCACCCCCAGCCCTGGTTGCTGGTGCTGCTGTTTTCAATGTACAATCAGTAGTATATTTCGTCTGTTGGTTGAATAAATGTGTTGTTAGAACGACAAACACAATGTTTTGGAAGTCGTTGCACGGTTCGATCCTTTTGTGCCCCGTACCATACGTAGCGCATACTATTTTTCGTACGGAACACATTTTCCACTTGTTGATAACATGCAGCCCACTGATGAAGGCCCAATAGAGAAGCCCATAATTAACTAGAAGGGAGGCTCTCACATGAATCCTGCCCAGGTACATGCTCATGGTCCCCTAAACATAAATAAGTAAATAAATAAATAAATAAATAAAGCTAAATGCTCATGCACCAGTTCTTTAGGAAAATAGGTAGCCCGGTATTTCTTTTTGAAGAATACCCAAGCTAGGCCTATTTGTTTTCTCCGAATTACTGGGCTGCTAATCTTTCAAGACGAGGAGGGATGCATTCCGGCCTGGCTTAAGAGTATGGTCAATGTCTGTTAAAAGTAATATCAAAAGGGGTTGAAAATTCCAAAAAATTTATAGCAAATGGGATATAAGTTTCTTTTTTTGTTCTTCACTCATATTTTATACGTATTTCATTGGATTTAACATGACATGGTACTAATTTATTTTTAAATTTGTTTTAGTATGGCTATTAATTTTTGGATTAAGAATATTTCGTTCCCTAGAAAAAATTTGCGAATTTTAAAAAGTTTCCCACAAATTTAGTTAATTTTTGGACCCTGGTACTGACCAGAAAATGGCCAGCAATTCTAAAAATGGAAAACGGGCTGCAATAAATTCGATATGAAATAGAAATTGAGTAAAAATTATAAAAATAACAGCAAATGGGCTGTACACGCCATAGATTTCGAGGCTGACTTGTTTACGCAAGGCTTTGTCAGTGAACACACAAGTCTAGCAGCAGTGACTGTTGGATGTCCATCCAACGGCCGACGTGCTTCTTCAATCTCTGATCTTCCTGCTCCAGCCGCCTAAACTAGCGCTGGCGGGATTGCCTGCTCCCTCCTCTTGTGGCCCGCTATGATGCCGTGCAGGCTTCCCCGGCCCACCCTACTCCCTCCGCTGGCCTGGCCGCACGCAATCAATTGCCTCCTTATTACGCAAAAAAAATGATTCCTCCCACTGACATCTGGGGCGCACCAGTTGGGAGGCTGACCTGTGGGCCTACTAAGTTGACGCGTAAGCAGTGCTTGTCAACTTAGTCAACAAACGATTCTAGCAGCAGTAACCATTGGATTTGAATCGAACGGTCCTGATGCTTCTTCAATCTCTGCTCTTCTTGCACCAGCCACCCAAACCAGCGCCTGGGAGACCGCCTGCTCCTGCCTCAAGTGGCCGGCAGTGCTGCCGTTGAGGCCTCATCGCCCCCTACTACTCCCACCGCTAGCCAGGCCCTGTGGTGATGGTAGCCTCACACCATAGCCAAACCAGTGAACCCTCATACTCCTCTCCGCGTGGGCATCCAGTGCCGCGTCTTCCTCGGCTCCGCGTCGTCCCCTTCCTAGGCCTCGCCATCGTCTACCGCCTTGGTGCTCTCGGCGCAGCGTGGTCAACTTGGTCAACGACATTCCATCAGAAGAGTACTGTACGTGGAGAGGCTGACAGCTGGGTCCACGGCCACAACCCACTTTTTTGTGATTTTCCAAGTAAGTTGCTTTGCCAGCCCTGTTGGGCTGCAAATCTTTCAAGACGAGGAGAGCTTTGATTCGGCTGGCCGAGAAAATGGCCCATCAGTAATGAGAAATGGGCTGTACATTTTTAAAACACATCAAACCGGCAATTAGTTTCAAATATCTTTTTTTTCATTTCGAGATTTTAAATTACATTAATTTTTATGCATGGAGAATTTCTTGGATTTTATATTGATATACATTTATTTTTAAAATCAGTTTGAATGTGAGTCGAAATTTCGGGATTAAAAACAGTTTGGACCGCACCGAAATATGCAAAATTTCGTATAGTTTTTTAATTGTGGCCACAATATGGGCTGTAATGCTAACAAAAAGAATATGGGCTCCAAAAAAACCATAATAATTACCAAATGGGCTGTAAATTATTAGAAATAATGGCATATGGGCTGTATGCTGTTTTCCACAGATTTGAGGCTTTCCTAAAAAAAGGTTGATGCACAAGCAGTGACTGTTGGATGGCCATCCAACGGCCGTCGTGCTTCTTCAATCTCTGCTCTTCCTGCTCCAGCCACTCAAACAAGCGCCGACAGGACTGCCTGCTCCCTCCTCCCCGCGGCCGGCTCTGCTGCCGCGCAGGCCTCACCGCTCCACCGTACTCCCATCGCTGGCCTAGCCATCCCTCTACTCACCCACATCTTATGTTATTCTCCGGCGACGGCAGACAAACCAGTAAACCCTCCTACAGTCGTACTCCCCTCCGTGTGGGAAACAACTGCCGAGTCTTGCCTGCCTCCGTGTCGTTCCCTTCCTAGGCCTCACTATCATCCACCGCCCTGGTGCTCTCTGCGCGGCCTGGTCAACGTGGTCAACGACCGACATGCATCTGAAGTGGACTGTACGTGGAGAGGCCAATAGCGGGGTCCATGGCCGCACGCAAGGAAATGCCTCCTTATTATGCGCAAAATAATGATTCCTCCACCTGACATCAGGGACCCACCGAAAGGGCCTCTGTATTTCGCGAAAAAAACATTACCGCCACTGACAGCTCGGACCCACAAGCTATATGTTGGCACACAAGGAAGTGCCTCCTCATTACGCACAAAAAAAATGAATACTCCCACTAGTAGAAAAAGGGTCAAATGTGAAGCACATTAGTGCCAGTTTGAATTTGAGCCAGCACTAATGTTTGCATTAGTGCCGGTTCCAATGGCTAGCCGACCGCTCTCATTAGTACCGGTTCGTGGCGAACCTCAGCACCTGTTCGTGCCATAAACCGGTACTAAAGTGAGTGGTGGCAGGATGTTGTCAGTCCGGGGCCCCTCCAGCACCTTTAGTACAGGTTCGTATCACGAACCGGTACTAAAGGTCGTCCTACATAGACCCTTCGTCCACCCGAGCTCGCTCTGTTCTTCCCCTTTCCCCTCTCCTCTCTGTTCTTTTCCCTCTTCCTCTCAAGCTCATCGCACATTTTGCCCAAATTTTTTCAAGATTTGAAGGCCCCCATCCATTCAAATGATCACAAAGGTTAACAAATTTTTCCTTTCATCTCTCATTGCTAGATTAGCTCGTGCAATGCTTTATATAGTGATTGATTTTTGAGTTTAGTAATTTGGGAGGAATTATATATATGTGCTAGTATTTGATTTATATGCAATTTGAGGTCAAAAATAACACTTAGATTGCATATGTAGGTGTGGTTTACTTATTGCCTTCTAAATCTCCGTCGTAACCACCGTTGATCGCCCGCAACGTCCCGTCACCGGCACCACCTTGTGGTGAGCCTCTTGTTCATGAAGTTTTATATAAAAAATTGATGTTTGTGAGATTTGGATATATAGTTACTCATATAATTATCTTACCCATACGTTGTTTGTTATACATAGTGCCATGGTTTTGATATCCGTCCCCGTCGGCCCTCGTCCGGGTTATGATTCGGATGTGGTATATTCTCTTTTAAAACTATTCGTTGTATTTTGTGTTGATGACAAATTATGCCCATCAAGTTGACATAGATATTTGTATGTAGGAGGTAGTTGAACCGGAAATTCCAACCGACCCTATTGTCGAGAGGTTAAATTTAGTTGAAAGAGAAAACGAGGATTTGAAGGAAAAATTGAAAAGAATTGAGGGGGAGAAGATGGAATTGGAGTTGCATGTTGTCGATGTCATCGATGATCACAAGATTAAGATGGAGAAAATGCGCTTGAAGATTAGACAGATTAGAAAATATGCCATTCATAGTGAGGCTTGGTATCATTATGCTGTTGGATCAATCGTTACCTTAGTTGCGATCTTGATCGCATTTGTTGTTGCATTTAAATTCTTTAGCTAGAGAGTTATTTGTTTGTTGCATTTAAGTGTTGTATGATCTTTATGTATGAACTTTATGTATTGTATTAATTTGGTGTTTTCGTTGTTGTGTATTGAAGATGAGCCGGGAATGGATGTACGAAGACCGATGCTCTCCCGAGTTCATTAATGGCGTGCGTACTTTTTTGCTTGCGGCTGAGGCAAACAAGCAGGCGAATGGTTTTATGCCTTGTCCATGTGCTGGCTGTAAGAATGGTCACAATTACTCTACGTCAAGAAACATTCACGTCCACCTGTTTGAGTCCGGTTTCATGCCCCACTATAATGTTTGGACCAAGCATGGAGAAAGAGGGGTTATGATGGAAGACAATGAAGAAGAAAAGGACGACGACAGCTATCCTGGCCATGGGTTCCCTGAATACGATGGTACAACAATGAGGGAAGAAGCTGAGCAGGTAATGCAGGAAGAAGCTGAGCCGGCAATGCGGGAAGAAGAGGCATCGGATGAGCCCGTTGATGATCTAGGTCAGGCCATTGCCGATGCAAAGAGAAACTGCGCAAGTGATTTGGAGAAGAAGAAGTTGCAGCGCATGTTAGAGGATCACAAAAAATTGTTGTACCCGAATTGCGTAGGTGACAAGAAAAGGCTGGGCACCACACTGAAATTGCTACAATGGAAGGCAGAGAATGGTGTATCTGACAAGGGATTTGGAAAGTTGCTGGTAATGATAAAGAATATGCTTCCAAAGGACAATGAATTGCCCGAGAGTATGTATGAAGCAAAGAAGGTTGTCTGCCCTCTAGGGTTAGAGGTGCAGAAGATACATGCATGCCCTAATGATTGCATCCTCTACCGCGGTGAGTACGAGGATTTGAACACTTGCCCGGTATGCGGTGCATTGCGCTATAAGATCAGCCGTGATGAGCCTGGTGATATCGAGGGCGAGCGCCCCAGGAAGAAGATTCCTGCCAAGGTGATGTGGTATGCTCCTATAATACCACGGTTGAAACGTTTGTTACAAAACAAAGAGCATGCCAAGGCGATGTGATGGCACAGAGAAGACCGTAAGAAAGCCGGAAAGTTGAGAGTACCCACTGACAGGTCGCAGTGGAGAAAAATCAAAAGAAAGCACGGGAAGGAGTTTGCAGATGACGCAAGGAACGTATGGTTTGGTCAAAGCGCAGATGGCATTAATCTTTTTGGGGAGCAGAGCAGCAACCATAGCACGTGGCATGTGACTCTATGTATGTATAACCTTCCTCCTTGGTTGTGCATGAAGCGAAAGTTCATTATGATGCCAGTGCTCATCCAAGGCCCTAAGCAACCCGGAAACGACATTGATGTGTACGTAAGGCCATTAGTTGAAGAACTCTTGCAACTGTGGAATGGAACAGGTGTACGTGCGTGGGATGAGCACATGTGGGAAGAATTTGACCTAAAGGCATTGCTGTTCGTGACCATCAATGATTGGCCTGCTCTCATTAACCTTTAGGACAGACAAACAAGGGATACCGCGCATGCACACACTGTTTGGATGATACCGACAGTATATATTTGAATGATTGTAAGAAGAATGTGTACCTGGGACATCGTCGATTTCTTCCGAGCAGGCATCCCGTAAGAAAGAAAGGCAAGAATTTCAAAGGTGAGGCGGATCACCGGACGAATCCTCGCCACTGTACTGGTGCTGATGTAGATGATATGGTGAAGGATTTGAAGGCAATCATTGGAAAGGGTCCTGGCGGACAACGTGTTCTGAATGACGTTGACGGACACACACCCATGTGGAAGAAGAAATCTATATTTTGGGACCTGCCCTATTGGAAAGACCTAGAGGTCCGCTCTACAATCGACGTGATGCACGTGTCGAAGAATCTTTACGTGACCCTGCTTGGCTTCTTGGGCGTGTATGGGAAGACAAAAGATACACCTGAGGCACGAGAGGACCAGCAACGTATGCACGGAAAAGACGACATACATCAGGGTCATGCAAGCTACGCTCTTACCAAAGAAGAGAAGGAAATCTTCTTTGAATGCCTGCGCAGTATTAAGGTACCGTCTGGCTTCTCGTCGAATATAAAGGGAATACTAAACATGGCAGAGAAAAAGTTCCAGAACCTAAAGTCTCATGACTGCCACGTGATTATGACGCAACTGCTTCCGGTTGCATTGAGGGGGCTACTACCGGAAAACGTTCGATTAGCCATTGTGAAGCTATGTGCATTCCTCAATGGAATCTCTCAGAAGGTAATCGATACAGAAATCATACCAAGGTTAGAGAACGATTTGGTACAATGTCTTTTCAGTTTTGAGTTGGTGTTCCCACCATCCTTCTTCAACATCATGACGCACGTCCTAGTTCACCTATGCGAAGAGATTAACGTTTTGGGTCCTGTATTTCTACACAATATGTTCCCCTTTGAGAGGTTCATGGGAGTCTTAAAGAAATATGTTCATAACCGTGCTAGCCCAGAAGGAAGCATCTCCAAGAGTCATGAAAATGAGGAGGTCATTGAGTTTTGTATTGACTTTATTCCTGACCTTAAGCCGATTGGTGTTCCTGAATCGCGGCATAAGGGCAGACTGGATGGAAAAGGCACGCTAGGAGGGGAACAAATAATATGTATGGACGGACATTCTCTCACTGAAGCACACTACACAGTTCTATAGAATTCCGCCTTGGTGGCTCCGTATATGGATGAACACAAGAATTTGCTCCGCTCCAAACACCCGGAGCGGTTTGATGACTGGATTACACGTGAACAAACCAGGTGTTTCGCTGCTGGTTGCAGACACATACCATGCATGACGCCTCTATTGAAGATGACATGTACTTGCTGTCCCAGTTACCATCTTTGAATATAATGACTTTCGAAGGATACGAGATAAATGGTAATACATTTTACACGATTGCCCAAGATAAGAAGGGCACCAACCAAAACAGTGGTGTCCGCTTTGATGCAGAAACCAAGATGGGAAAGGAAACATATTATGGTTATATACAGGACATATGGGAACTTGACTATCGACGTGGTTTGAAGGTCCCTTTGTTTCGGTGCAAATGGGTCAATATGACACGAGGCGGCGTAACGGAAGACCCACAGTACGGAATGACAACAGTGGATCTCAACAATCTTGCGTATGCATACGAACCATTCGTCCTAGCCAATGATGTGGCACAGGTTTTCTATGTGAAGGACATGTCTACCAAGCCAAGAAAAATAAAAGATAAGGAAGCGAGTGCATCGTACGATGAGCCAAAGCGGCACATAGTTCTTTCTGGGAAGAGAAACATCGTGGGAGTGGATGACAAGACAGACATGTCAGGATATTATGAAAAGTTTGATGAAATTGCTCCATTCACAATGAATATTGACCCAAGCATCCAGTTAAATGATGAAGATTTTCCATGGCTACGGCGCAAAGGGACACACGCGAAGAAAAAGTTTCACACCCAAAGATCTAGGATGTGATCAGCTTCACTATCATCACTTTCTTTTGTGTTTCACACCCAGGAGGGAATCTTTGTAATTGTTAGGGTAGCTAGTTATGTGTTTTGGCATTTGAAATGTGAAGAAATTTATGTGCAAGCAAATTCTTTCATGCATTTACTGATTTTTTCAGCTAAATGACCCTGAAATTGAAAATCATTTCAAATGAACTCAGAAAAGGTTGAAAGTTGCCATGGTATCATAATTTCACCGACATAGCATGTGCAAAAAAGTAGAGAGGGTTACCGCAAAAACTGGATGCACTTCGTGTACAAAATGGACAATCTCTTTCAAAGTATCAGGGTTTCGGACAAAAATTCATCTGTTACAAAGGCATTTCATTTTTTAAATAACCTAAGCATTACCAAATTGAATATAATTATAAAAAACACTAAGCGTAAACATAAGAAAAAAGAATCACTGAAAAATCTATTTTCAAAGTTAAGTTATTCACAAACTAGTGATTCACACAAATTTCAAATAATTCAAAATTTAAACTATTCAAATTTGTAAACTATCGGTACTAACAGAAAGTTTGTAATTTTTTTACCTAAAGCAAAAATATTCACAAAGAAACTCTAAATATAGCAAAAAACAACTCAAAAATAAATAAAACAAAAATAAATAAAGCAAAAAAATAAGAAAAAAAGCCCACCTACTGGGCCACAGCGGCCTGCATACGACTAGAAACCCAAATTCTACTTGGCCCAAGATGCAGGCCAGCTAGCCCAGTAGGGCCAACAGGGCATCGCAGCAGAGGTAGGCCCAGAAGGCCTGCTTAAGAGAGGAGCTCGAGACAGCAGCGACGGCGGGGCTTATAAGCAGGTGTGAGTGCCCCTCGGCTAGCGAGGTGGGACTAAACTTCTGCATCACTTGCCTGGCAGCGCACACCCTTTAGTACCGGGTCGTGGCTCCAACCGGTACTAAAGGGGGGGCTTTTAGTACCGGTTGGTGACACGACCCGGTACTAAAGGGGGTGCGCTTCCCGCCACTTCGCCTGGCCAAAACAGACCTTTAGTACCGGTTGGTGGCTCCAACCGGTACTGAAGGTGGGTTCTATATAAGAAAACACTTCAAAAAATTTGTCAGTTTCTCATCTCTCCCTCTGCTTCTTTCTCCTCTGCCCCGTCGCCGCCGCCCCTCGTCGACTCCCCCGTCGCCGTCGCCGTCGCCGTCCTCGTCGTCCCAGTCACCGTACCGCGCCCCGTCGCCGTGCCCCGCCCCGTCCTCCCGTCGTCCCCGCCCGGCCCATCCCCGGACGCATCGTCGCCGCCCCGTCCCTGTCTCCTTCCCCATCCCCATCGCCGCCCCCTGTCGTCGCGCCTCGCCAGTGGCTCCTGCCCCGGCCGCCAACCGCACACACACACACATTGTTATAGAATTGTTAGCAATCTTTCTGTTTTTTAGTTATAGAAATTATTAGAAATGTTAATTTTAGTTATAGAAATGTTAGTTATATAGAAATGTTAGTTATATTAGAAATGTTAGTTATATAGAAATGTTGGTTATATAGAAATGTTTTTTTTGTTATAGAAATATTAGAAATGTTAGTTTTAGTTATAGAAATATTAGAAATGTTAGTTTTAGTTATAAAATTTAGAATTTGCATATATGAAATCACAATCCATCATTTAAAAAATGTTACTTCACTTTTGCGGCATATAGTATTTGTTGTCGACGATGCCCGGCCCGCATCCTTGTCATCGACCCGTTCACGACGACGTTCTGCTTCAGAGGACCCATGTCCGGGACTGGGCTCCGCCGGGCTGGCACTGGGAGGTGCTACCTTCAGGGGCGTGACGCTTGGTGAGGAACCCGGCACCGGGTCCCGTCGTCGACCCTCATCTCCTTTGGTGGCGTTCGCGTGGGCCACTTTCGATGCGGAGGGAGCCGGCCCCGCGGGAGGTGGTACGTCGCCGTGTCAGGGAGGTGAACGAGCATGTAGATTGCTACGTGGCTGCTATGGACGTCAGGTTCTCCAATACCTGGAAGGTTCTTTGGGGAGATCACCCGAGCTCTGATCCAGTGATGGTTCCTTCACTTTGGTTGTCCACCGCCTAGATTACTCTCTAGTATTCGATCTTTATTAGCTAGCTAGCTAGCTAGTGATGTATTTGATATATAATATTCGAGATGATTTATTCGAGATTATATATATTATTCTAGATGATGTATTCGAGATTATATCTATTATTCGAGACGATGTATTCGAGATTATATTCGATGATGCTTATTATGTACTATGATTGATTCAGTTTTTCCTTATTAATTGATTGCATCCATGCATTGTAATTTGAATATATTTCTTTTGGATTAGTTAAACAAATCCTATGGCAGACAATACCAGCAGAGAGGGAGAAGAGGCCGTGTTCAATATCATATGCAATCCTCATGGGCCAGATGATGATCAGAATGAAGAAGATTATGACGGCTCCGGATATCTAAACAACACCGGGGAGGGTGATATGATATTCGATCGCGACGACCGAATTGATGAAGTCATGAACTATGAACATGACGAAGAAAATGTTGATCTTGAAACAACAAAGACCGGCGAGGTATATATATTTATATAAGCAGGCATCTGGTGATCATCACATGTTTTAAATGACTTGAAGATATATTAACGAATAGATCTTTCTTCTTTCAGCCATCCGGATCGAGCAAATCTTCAGGCAACAGGAAACGAGGCCCGAACAAAAAGTTGAAGGAGGGCGTAAAGTATAATATCGAGGCCATCAAACCTAATGGCGAACCATTAGCGCCTAAGAAGATTGCGGACAAGTTCATTCGTCAGTGCGGAGTTCTTGTGAAGGACCAACTCCCGATCTCCCTTCAAGAATGGAGAGAGCCAGCAAAGCCACGTCCAGGAGTTACTTTTGTCGATGACAGACAAAAACTTCTACTTTGGGAAACGCTCATGGAACATTTCACCCTACCAGATCATTTCACAGATGCTGATGTGTAGAAAGTTAAGGACGCTGCTCTTAGGAAGATGGAGGTTGCATTCAACAACCACAAGAATCGTGAATGGGCCAAGTACGTCAAGGGAGGAAGGAAGACTCCAGTATTCAAGGGAACACTAGAGAAGCAAAGTGCTCATTGGGACGATTTCGTGAAATTCAAGGATTCGGGATTATCTAAGGAACGGTTGAGAATAAACAAGGCCAATGCCGCAAAAAAGGATAAGTTCCATAAGCTGGGGCCAGGTGGCTATGCGGTGGGAATGCCTAAGTGGGATAAGTCTGAGAAACAGATGGAGGATGCAGGTGTCACTCCAGAAACATTGAGCTGGCCCCCAGGTGCAGGACTTGGTTCTATGCGCATGGGGGGGGAGTTGGACCCAAAGACAGGCAAAGTTTCGAAGAAGGCATGTCTGGACGGAGCCGAAGATAAGCTACTTGTTGCAATAGAAGAGGCTCGGTCGGGGGTGTTCCAGCCCAACAGAGAGAACGAAGAGCATACGCGTGCCCTGGGAAATCCTGAACACCCGGGAAGAACACGGGGCATGGGCGCTATTCCGTGGTATGAGGGGTTTTCGGACTGGAACACCGACTACAGAACCCGTGCGAGAAAGAAGATTGCGGAGGAGAAGAAGAGGAAGATGGAGGAGCAGAGGAAGCTGGACTATGAACACCTTCAAGGCCTAGAATCAGTGCACGTGGACTTGGCAGTCAAATTCCAGCGGCAGCAGGAGCAGATTGACTCACTTAGCCAGCAAAGGGGGTCTCAGCAGCTGCAGCAGCTAGCGGATGATCCAGCATTGGATAGCACCGTCCCATTCATGCCAAGAAGCAGCATGGGTTCCACCCCGGGCGACGCATTGCTGGATAGCTACCCAGTGGATGACATCATGGAGAACACTAACTGCGAACTACACTTCAAAATGAAGAACATATCCATGAAGGTGGCGGACACCCTTGCTTTTACAAATCCCCCCAAGGCAACCTTCCATTGCAACCCGATTCCAGCGGGCTATGCTCGTGTCTTGGTTGATGAGGTGGTGGACCAATATTATGGGCTAGAGCTTGATATTCCTGGAGGAGACGAGGAGCACACACTGGGAGAGGCCAACCATCGTATCATCCTATGGAGAAAGGATTGCATCATCTTTCGAAGGCCACCGACACCGCGTCATCCGACTCCTCGTCGATGTCCGCCACCAAGTCAGCAGACTCCTGCTCCTCCAAGTCCACCAACATGTCAGGCCACTCCTCCTCCAAGTCCGGCACAGCTTCAGGCCACTCCGCCTCCTCCAAGTCCGGCAAAGCGTCAGGCCACTCCTCCTCCAAGTCCGGCACAGCTTCAGGCCACTCCTCCTCCTCCAACTCAGCCACGTCAGCCGTCTTCGCCGCCTCAGCAATCATGGAAAAGAGCCGCCTCAGCTATGGTGCATAGCGGTACAAGTCGAGGTAGTACTGGAGGTACAGGCGGAGGCAAGCGATTTCAATATGGTCCAAGCCTCACGCCTCTTCCACAGAGGCCTAACGACAAGTCCGAGGAGAAAAACGCAGCCATATCGAAGGCCGAGGTGGAAGCCCATTTTGCACCGAAACCGCCACCGCCGCCAAGGGAGAAAGTGCCTGAGGAAAAGATTGACCACTTCATTCGTATGGCTAGAGCACCAGCTCCCAAGCCTGTTGACACAGACTATGAGCGCCACCTCATGAAGTTAAATCGAGCACGTCTACAAAAAGAGGCGAGCTCGAGCTCGAGCAAATCAGCTGGCAAAACATGCGGTAAAACCATTCCCCAGCTGGGAGAACAGGCAGCGCAATCAATCCCCCCGCTTGTTGTGCCAACAACATATGAGAGTAGGCGCACCCAATATTATTGTGGGCAAGCCGTTAACGTTCCCCGGCTAGGCGATATGGTAATAACCAAGGAGCATATTGAGCAGGCTAAAAGCCTGATGATCACTGTTGGACAACTCCTTGATATCGAGCCCATGTCTCCGACTAGAGAGGAGGAAATAAAACGGAAATATATCCGGGGCCAACCTTTGGTCGAGCCAGACGAGGTCAAGAAGCTCCCAACGAGAATGTATGAATTGCATCAATGGTACATGGACATTACCAAGAATTCCAATCGAGAGTCCCTCATGGTGAATGTCAAGAAGGATCATTACTACCATGAGAAAGTTGTGTCCGTTGAGTATTCAGAACTATTTCAGTTATACAATCAAGACGCACTCGACAAATCTATCATCAGTTGCTATTGTCTGTAAGTGATTTATTTTTGTAATTTAAGTCTCAAGCTAGCTGTAGTGATCATTTTGATCAATCATTACCTGTAATTATCGTCACTATATTCTTTTCTGTGGTATTATGCAGGATGAAGATTTATGAAATGAAAAAAGGTGGACGCTATGGCATTGGTTTCATTGACCCAAATACCATTAATGAATACACATGGAAATTAGATCCATATTACGAAAAAAGTGTAGAGGAAAGCATTCTAGAGTTCTTCAAGCGCCTCAAATACAATGATGATATACTACTTCCTTACAACTTCGAGTGAGTCACACTGTCTTGTACTACAAATTCTGTTTTTGCCTACTAGCCAGCTACATGTTTTTTGCTTACATATGCCCGCTTAATTAAGACATGAAAACGTGTGTGCATGCAGATTTCATTGGATCTTGTTAATCATTAAAGCTAATGAAGGAATAGTTGAAGTACTAGACTCACTACTTAAGAAACCAACTGACTACACCATCGTGAAGGTGATAGTCAACAGGTAATTTCAATCACTATTAACTATATCTCGGCCTATTTAATTAGTTCGTCATTTCTTGATAACAAATATTTAATAACCCATTTATTCATTTTCTTTGTCGGCGGGCAGGGCTTGGACAAAGTTCATCAACGTCACTCCAGGCCAATGGAAACAAAATGTAAAATGGTATCAACTCATGGTAAGTAATTAAGTAGTACTAGCTAGCTGCCATCTCTTTAATTATCATGCTTGATTAATTATTATCTGATAAAATTCCGTTCTCGTAAAGGCCCTGAAGCAGGCGCCGGGGAATAATCTGTGTGCATACTACGTTTGCGAGAACATTCGCATGATGGCATCCGAAAGGAGCAGATCTCAAAGACAGGAGTGGGTACGTTTGTCAAAACACTATTCACAATTTTTACACCATTATCGATATCTAGTCACACAACTAATACACATGCATATTGATCTCCTTCTTAACAGTTCAAAGAGGTGCGGGAGAAGCTCCTACCAGAGGACCGCATAGAAGCAATTCAAGAGGAAATAGCGGGATTTTTGCTCGACCAGGTCATAGATCCCAAAGGAGAATCCTTTTACCCGCTACCGCCCCCATGAGCCACTTCCAATTGTTATCGTGCTCCAAAGGCACCAATTAGGTTAATGCCACTGGCTCCGAAGGCACCAATTAGGAGAAATTGTATATAGCTAGCTAATTGTATATATATACATGTGTGTATATATGTGTGACTTAATTAATGGTGGTTGTGAGACAGTCGATGATATATATATATATATATGATCGGTTCTACTAGAAATTCTATTTATATGCATAACGTGTACAATATGCAGTATCGTAAAATACCAGCAAACGAAAAAGAATTAAATGGAAAACACAAAATTAAATGAAAAAGAAATCATAAACCCAAAACCCCCCCAAACTTTTAATACCGGTTGGTGTCACCAACTGGTACTAAAGGGCTCCCTGCCCCCGGAGCTGGCTCGTGCCACGTGGTTTCCCTTTAGCACCGGTTCGTGCTGAACCGCTAGTAAAGGGGGGGGACCTTTAGTGCCCACACTTTAGTGACGGTTACCAAACCGGCACTAAAGGGCCTTACGAGCCAGTGCTATTGCCCGGTTCTGCACTAGTGTCCCCCTGTTAGCTGGGACCCAGTATAGTAGCAGGCTGACTTGTGGGCCTACTAAGTTGACGGGGACGGATGGCTTTGTCAACTTAGTCAATATGCACGATTCTAGCTCCACTGACCGTACGATGTCCATCCAACGGCCGTAGTGCTTCTTCAACCTCTGGTATCCTTGCTCCAGCCGCCCAAACCAGCGCCGGTCGTGCCTCGTGCTCCTGCGTCCCGTGGCCGGCTGCGATGCCGCGGAGGCCTCACCACCCCTACTACTCCCACCGCTGGCCAGGCCATCCCTCTACTCGCCCACACCACCTGTTATTCTGCGGCGACGGTACCCTCACACCGCAGTGAACCTGTGAACCCTCGTACTCCTCTACGCGAGGGCATCCACTGCCGCGTCTTCCCCGGCTCTGCGTCATCCCCTTCCTAGGCCTCGTCGTCGTCCACCACCCTGGTGCTCTCGGCGCGGCGTGGTCAATGTGGTCAAGGAATGGCTTCCATCGGATGTGGACTGCACGTAGAGAGGCTGACAGCTGGGTCCACGGCTACAGCAAGGAAGTCCCTCCTTATTATGTGCAAAATAAATATTCCTCCACCTGACAGCGGGGACCCACCGGACGGGCCACTGTATTTCGCGAAAAAAACGTTTTCGCCTTGACTGTTGGGACCCACCGGCTACATCTTCACACGCAAGCAAGTGCTTGACAGTCGGGACCACCTGGTCGAAGCCTATGTAGCGTTGTCATTATGGTCGCGAACGTGTACGTACATATATACTGGTGGATGTAGAGGCGCGTACGTGTCATAGTAGAGGCGCGCACGTAGCATGTACACGTACGTACAACGTCCAGGGTGCAAGAAAGAAAATACGTCCACGTATGTGTACATATGGGCGGGGTCTCGAACGTCTACTCGTGCATACGTACAGCCATGGCTCGTGTACATGGCTGGGTCGGAACGGAGAAACAACGTCATCGTCGTGTTCATGGGGAGGAAATGGAATGCGTCGTGTTCATGGGAAGGCAACAGAAGGCGTCGTGTTCATCAGGAGGCAACAGAACGTGTGGGAGCCAACCGGCTGGGTCAGAACGGAATGCGCGGTCGTGTTCATCGGGAGGGCTTGGATGGAACAGGCGATGGAAACGAGGCCTGGCGTACCGCAAACTGGAGGAAACGGACCTCCTACATTCGGAACGGGGTCCTGTTGATCGGGAGGGGTGTGGCATACCGCAAAATGGAGGAAACGTACCTCCTACGGTCGAAACGGGGGTCCTGTTGATCGGGAGTGGTGTGGCGTACCGCAAAACGGGACTCCACGGGATACTATTCATCTCCACTGTCGACCTCCTCCAGCCTCCACGGGCTCCTGTTCATCCAGCCTCCACCGCGCGCTACTCCACCGACTATTGTTCAACCACCCCTCCACGGGCACCCCTCCACCGTCTACTGTTCATCCAGCCCTCCACACCACGGGGTCCTGTTCAACCACCCCTCCACCTTCCACTGTTCATCCAGCCCTCCACCACACCACGGGGTCCTGTTTATCCAGAGGCAATGCCACCGCTCACTGCTCATCCAACCCCCCCGGCAATGCTCACTCTTCATCCAATCGATCGGCTTTAGTTAGCAGCAGTAGCGCAGGAATCGCTCGATCGGGTTCAGTTAACAGCCATCGATCGATCGCTCGGGTTCAGTAACGCGTAGCCTACAGTGCAACAGCTCGGGTTCAGTTAGAGCCCAACGCCTCGCTCGGGTTCAGTTAGAGCCAATGCCTCGCACACACACGCGTATGTGTATGAGAGAAACGCGCATCGCTCGGCCCCCGACCTCCCACCGTAACCGGGAACTCCCCAAAATTTACCTTGCCCTCGCTTCTACCACGGTTTTTTCCGTCATGGACGGCCCAAAGAATGTCATGCAGCTGCGTCTCCGGCCCGCCCAGGACGAAAAGCCCATTTTCTGTCATGATTTTTTTTCATTGAAGTAGGATCCCACCACATCTGTGATGATACCGGGTTTTGTCACAATTATCGCCATAGAAGTGTCATATGTATGACAGAAAAAATTTCGTTCGGCCCAAACTGTCACGGATGTGTCATTTTTTTGTAGTGTCGTGTATGTGAATACGCCATGCCTATCCATTATCAGTACATATTACATTTGTCATCATACCATATTTATCCATTCAAATGTTGTTCTTGTGTATCAGACGTTCAAAAGGAAGAGGGCGACTGCTGACCGCGGAGGAGCACGAGCAAATTATTTGGAAAAGGTAGTGACACCTGATAAATCAAATAGCCCATTAGGTGTAGTTGCAATATCACCTGACCCACAAAACACCCCAACTCTAGCAGACTCTAGCCCTACTACACTGGTCATTTCTGATGCCCCAACTCAGCAAACCCCAACTGCAGCAAACAGTATGATGATGCCAGTTGAAATAGCACCAGCTCTACGACACAAAACCCCCATTCCAGCAAAGAGTATACCAAATCCAGTTGCCAAATCCATTTTTGAACCAGAGAGAGCCCCAATTGCAGCAAATAGGACCCCTATTCCAGTTCTTCCCAGTTTAGAAGACGAAGCTTATATTGTTGTCAGGAACTTTGTGTGCATCTTTCCTTCATGGAAAGATTATACCGCAGACACAGAACAATTTCCAGTCTTCCTTTGCAACTTATGCATAAGTAATGTACTAATGTTATTCATGTTAATTACTTCATATGTTTCGGCTGACAAAAGACACAAGATTTCATTTTTTTGAAATAGGTGAGGACCAAACTGGATTGTCAAGAAGAGCAAGGGTTGGTTGCGCTTTTCAAGCACTCATTGATGAAGTATCATTACTACCTGAGCCAGGCGCACTTTGATGGCAAGCCTCTAAACAAAATTTCTGTAAAGTCTCTGGTGCTACATTTATCCGATAGTGACTGGAATAATCTTGTTACACATTGGTCTCGTCTGCAGCTTAAGGTACTATCTATGATATCACATCACAATTTGAACTACATTTCCGCATTTGCCTTAACGCCTCACTTCTATGAAAACTGTTAGCAGAAGAACATTCATTCTCAAGGGTTCACAGAATCTCAAAACTATACTACACACTTCATTGCTCCTGTGACTACCTCTTGCCCTGTATGACCATACTTACTTTCATAGCTGTTTGATTATGTAGCATCACGACACATGTTAGCCTCGTTATCATCCATTTGGTGGACATTATAAGATCCGTATGGACTCTTAAATAAATTTAGAATCAACCCAATGCTTTCTGCATCTTATCGCCCTCGCCCACCATTTACTAAAAAAATATTAGATCTATATTTAATCTTACCAAAAAGTTGAATACACAGACAATGCCAGTGCAGAAGTGTAGCCCAATGCTCTTGTCAGTACATTTTGTCATGTAACGCTTGTACTTCCAGGGATTGGTAGTTAATTATGTAGCATCAATCTGCATCTTATCTTCATTATCCTCTATCCCTTCCAGTATTATCATATCTATAATTACTCTCTACAAAATGTAGAGTACAGAAAAAGCTTATGAAGAAGATTCTGTGCTGAAATTCTTGAGTTATCCTTCCCTTGACATGGAGAAGGGCATTAAAAAGCCGGTGTTACCTGTTAATGTAAGTCAGTCCTTGTAAAGCCTTTATCCCCAACTACTGTTTAATTTGCTCATACTCCCTATCGTTTACTGCTGTTTAGTTTGTTGTTTCTATCAAAATGCATGTTGGCAACAACCGTAAGTTCCAATATTTACTTATAAAACAAAATTCCTTGTTCATACCATGCACATTACTCAATACTCCCTATATGCATGCTTGTTTTGTGGATCTATAATCCAGTGTGTGGTGAAGCAGCCCGCGTTTGCACCTTGGCATCTCCTGTTTTATCTTACTGATGTGGCTGATGATATGAACAACATGCGATGCACATTAACCAAAATAGATACAATGATTATCTTTGCCCTTCATATATGCTTGTTATGTTAACATGGTAATCCAGTAGTGTGGTGAAGCTCCCCGCATTATGAACAATGCCAAATTATGCTATTGATATTTTGAACTTGCTCTTTATTTTCTAATTTGAAATTGAATGGAATTGATAGCATAGTTATCATCTTTGTTCACACAGGTGCAAAACCTGTCATCTCTCGGCTTGTTTCAGGGTGATATGCCCGATGGCATGCACAAGTCTATTGAAGGCTATGAGACAAACCCAACATATATTGTAGAAAAGAAGGCAAAACATCTTGAAGATAGCGAGACAACCCCAAAGTATTGTCTTGATGCAGTGTTCAAGTTACTTGAGACTAGCAGTCAGACAAGCTCACAAAATTCGCTGTCTGAATCAGTTCGACTTCTTCAGCCCCATGTTCTAGCAGAAAGGCATTCCGCATCTCAACTTTGACATGAAGTCCCATCTCTAAGAAAGATTGTGGAGAACACCAGTGAGAACCTTATTGCTAAATAGCTACACCTAGAAGCTATGACTGACATGCTAGGCCAGTCTCACCGCCTTGCTTAGCGGCTTGCGCAGCAGTTCCCGCGCAAGGCTAACCTTTCTTGAACTGTCTTGGAAGTGGTCTCGCTTCACTATTATTTTGTTACGCTGTAATGGTGCCCAGTTTTTGTAATCTGCTTCTTCGTTGCGCTTTATGATCACTGGTGCCAAACTTCGATGCCAAGTGGATGTAATATACCATAAATCCTTTTTTGTATAGTGTAGGTTTTATTCTAAGTTACTATGCTGTAATTTCTTTATTGTATAGAGTAGGTTTGTTCTTAATTCCTACTAGTTACTGCCATCATTCGCTATCTAAAAAAAATCTAATGTAGTCGACTGGGCCGAAACATTCACCTCTCACATGCCTGGTTTTTAGAGGGCCACAATTGGTCGGCTTGCATCTTTCTTGGGCCCGAATGGCCATTGGGTCCTTCGCACTTTGAGCCAGGCCCAGAACTTACATCGGCCTATATTCGGCCCAAATTTTAGTTAGGCCTTTTGTGGACCCACCGCTTAGTTTGGCTCATGTAGCATTGGGCCATTAACAGGCTAAATATTTTGCTGGCCTGTTACGGCCCAGAACAAACCATGGGCCTTTAGCACGCAGAAATTCATGTTAGGCCTCAATTTTTACTAGTCGTTGATGGACCTTCAGCAGGCTAAAATGCCAGCCAGGCCTATTGTCGAGAGGTTAAATTTAGTTGAAAGAGAAAATGAGTATTTGAAAGGAAAATTGAAAAGAATTGAGGGGGAGAAGATGGAATTGGAGTTTCATGTTGCCGATTTCATCGATGATCACAAGATCAAGATGGAGAAAATGCGCTTGAAGATTAGAAAGATTAGAAAATATGCCATTGATAGTGAGGCTTGGTATCATTATGCTATTGGATCAATTGTTACCTTAGTTGCGATCTTGATCGCATTTGTTGTTGCATTTAAATGCTTTAGCTAGAGAGTTATTTGTATGTATGTTTTATGAGAATAATTGTTGTATGAACTAGTATTAATTTGGTATTTCGGTGGTGTGTAATGAATATGAGTCGGCAATGGATGTACGATGACCGGTGCTCTCCCCGTTTTGTTGATGGCGTGCATACTTTTCTGCTTGCAGCTGAGGCAAACAAGCGGGGGGATGGTTTTATGCTTTGTCCATGTGCTGGCTGTAAGAATGGTCAGAATTACTCTAAGTTAAAAACCATTCACGTCCACCTGTTTAAGTACGGTTTCATGTCCCACTATAATGTTTGGACCAAGCATGGAGAAAGAGGGGTTATGATGGAAGACAATGAAGAAGAGGACGACGGTAGCTATCCTGGTCATGGGTTCCCTGAATACGATGATACAACAATGGGGGAAGAAGCTGAGCTGGCAATGCAGGAAGAATCCGAGCCGGCAATGCGGGAAGAAGCTGAAGAAGAGGCATCAGATGAGCCAGCTGATGATCTAGGTCGGACCATTGCCGATGCGGAGAGAAACTGCGCAAGTGAAAAGGAGAAGAAGAAGTTGCACCGCATGTTAGAGGATCACAAGAAATTGTTGTACCCGAATTCCGAAGCTGACAAGAAAAAGTTGGGCACCACACTGGAGTTGCTGCAATGGAAGGCAGAGAATGGTGTATCTGACAAGGGATTTGGAAATTTGTTGGTAATGTTAAAGAAGATGCTTCCAAGGGACAACGAATTTCCCGAGAGTACATACGAAGCAAAGAAGGTTGTCTTCCCTATAGGGTTAGAGGTGCATAAGATACATGCATGCCCTAATGACTGCATCGTCTACCGTAGTGAGTACGTGGATTTGAACGCGTGCCCGGTATGCGGTGCATTGTGCTATAAGATCAGCCATGATGACCTTGGTGATGTCGAGGGAAACCTCCCCAGGAAGAAGATTCCTCCCAAGGTGTATGCTCCTATAATACCATGTTTGAAACATTTGTTCCAAAACAAAGAGCATGCCAAGGTGATGCGATGGCACAGAGAAGACCGTAAGAAAGACGGGAAGTTGAGAGTACCCGCTGATAGGTCGCAGTGGAGAAAAATCAATAGAAAGTACAAGCAGGACTTTGTAGGTGATGCAAGGAACGTATGGTTTGGTCTAAGCACAGATGGCATTAATCCTTTTGGGGAGCAGAGCAGCAACCATAGCACGTGGCATGTGACTCTATGTATGTATAACCTTCCTCCTTGGTTGTGCATGAAGCGAAAGTTCATTATGATGCCAGTTCTCATCCAAGGCCCTAAGCAACACGACAATGACATTGATGTGTATCTAAGGCCATTAGTTGAATAACCCTTATAGCTATGGAATGGAAAAGGTGTACGTGCATGGTATGAGCACATGGGGGAACAATTTGACCTAAAGGCGTTGCTGTTCATGGCCATCAATGATTGGCCTGCTCTCAATAACCTTTCAGGACAGACAAACAAGGGATACCGCGCATGCACACACTGTTTGGATGATATCGATAGTATATATTTGAATGATTGTAAGAAGAATGTGTACCTGGGACATCGTCGATTTCTTCCGAGCTGGCATCCCGTAAGAAAGAAAGGCAAGAATTTCAAAGGTGAGGCGGATCACCGAACGAATCCTCGCCACTGTACTGGTGCTGATGTAGATGATATGGTGAAGGATTTGAAGGCAATCATTGGAAAGGGTCCTGGCGGACAACGTGTTCTGAATGACGTTGACGGACACACACCCATGTGGAAGAAGAAATCTATATTTTGGGACCTGCCCTATTGGAAAGACCTAGAGGTCCGCTCTGCAATCGACGTGATGCACGTGTCGAAGAATCTTTGCGTGACCCTGCTTGGCTTCTTGGGTGTGTATGGGAAGACAAAAGATACACCAGAGGCATGGGAGGACCAGCAACGTATGCACAGGAAATATGGCATACATCAAGGTCATGCTAGCTACGCTCTTACCAAAGAGGAGAAGGAAATCTTCTCTGAATGCCTGCTCAGTATGAAGGTACCGTCTGGCTTCTCGTCGAATATAAATGGAATAATAAATATGGAAGAGAAAAAGTTCCAGAAGCTAAAGTCACATGACTGCCATGTGAATATGACGCAACTGCTTCCGGTTGCATTGAGGGGGTTTCTACCAGAAAATGTTAGATTAGCCATTGTGAAGCTATGTGCATTCCTCAATGCAATCTCTCAAAAGGTAATTGATCCAGAAATCATACCAAGGATAGAGAATGATTTGGTGCAATGTCTCATCAGTTTTGAGTTGGTGTTCCCACCATCCTTCTTCAACATCATGACGCACATCCCAGTCCACCTACACGAAGAGATTAACGTCCTTGGTCATGTATTTCTACACAATATGTTCCACTTTGAGAGGTTCATTGGAGTCTTAAAGAAATTTGTTCATAACCGTGCTAGCCCAGAAGGAAGCATCTCCAAGGGCCATGAAAATGAGGAGGTCATTGAGTTTTCTATTGACTTTATTCCTGACCTTAAGCCGATTAGTATTCCTGAATCGCGGCATAAGGGCAGACTGGGTGGAAAAGGCATGCTAGGAGGGAATCAAATAATATGTATGGACAGGCATTCTCTCACTCAAGCACACTACACAGGTCTAAAGAATTCCACCTTGGTGGCTCCGTATATGGAGGAACACAAGAATTTTCTACGCACCAAACACCTGGATCAGTCTGACGATTGGATTACACGTGAACAAACATGGACTTTTACCGGTTGGTTGTAGACACGTGTCATGCATGACGCCACTATTAAAGATTACTTGTACTTGTTGTCCAAGTTACCATCTTCGAATATAATGAGTTTCAAAAGGCATGAGATAAATGGGAATACATTTTACATGATCGCCCAAGATAAGAAGAGCACCAACCAAAACAGTGGTGTCCGCTTTGATGCAGCAACCAAGACGGGAAAGGACACATATTATGGTTACATAGAGGACATATGGGAACTTGACTATGGACGTGGTTTGGACGTCCCTTTGTTTTGGTGCAAATGGGTCTATATGACACGAGGTGGGGTAACGGAAGACCCGCAGTACGGAATGACAATAGTGGATCTCAACAATCTTGCGTACGAATATGAACCATTCATCCTAGCCAGTGATGTGGCACCGATTTTTTATGTGAAGGACATGTCTACCAAGCCGAGAAAAAGAAAAGATAAGGAAGAGAATACGTCATACGATGAGCCAAAGTGCCACATAGTTCTTATCACCCTTTAAAGAAACATCATGGGAGTGGATGACAAGACAGACATATCAGAAGATTATGAAAAGTTTGATGAAATTGCTCCATTCAGAGTGAATATTGACCCGAGCATCCAGTTAAATGATGAAGATCGCAAAGGGACACACGCAAAGGAAAAAAGTTTCACATGGCCCAAATACCCCACTCTGGGATGTGATTGGCTTCACTGTCATCACTTTCTTCTATAGTGAGTTTCTGGACATATATATCTGGAAAGTCCCAATTTGGACAAACCGTAGGGAATCTTTGTAATAGTTAGGGTAGTTATGTGTTCTGGCATTTGAAACGTGTACTTTTTGTGCGTTTAGTATGCACCATTCAAAGCCACATCATCAATTTTCAACCCTTTTTGACTTCATTTGTTATTTTTCATGCATTTACTAATTTTGTTTGTGCTATATGACCCTGAAATTGAAAAGCACTACAAATAAACTCTAAAAAGGTTGAAAGTTGGCATGGTATCATCATTTCACCCACATAGCATTTGCTAAAAAGTTGAGAGGGTTACGGCAAAAACTGGAAGCACTTCATGTACAAAATGGACAATCTCTTTCGAAGTATCAGGGTTTCGGACAGAAACTCATCTTTTACAAACGCACTTCATTTTTTAAATAACCTAAGTATTACCAAATTGAATACAATGATAAAACACACTAGTATTAAAAATAAGAAAAAATAATCACTGAAAAATCTATTTTTAAAGTAAAGTTATTCATAAACTAGTGATTAGCACAAATTTCAAATAATTCAAATTTAAAAAATTCAAATTTGAAAACTACTGGCACTAGTAGAAAGTTTGTAATTTGTTGTACCTAAAGCAAAAATATTCACAAAGAAACTCTAAATACAGCAAAAAACTACTCACAAATAAATAAAAGAAAATAAATAAAGCATAAAAGAACAAAACGAAAAAAAGCCCGCCTACTGGACCACAATGGCTTGCATACGACTAGAAACCCAACCTGTAGTTGGGCCAGGATGCAGGCCCGCAAGGCCCAGTAGGCCCACAGGGCAATGACGCAGTTTAGCCCAGAAGCCTGCTTTAGAGAGGAGCTTGAAGGAGCAGCCGCGGCTGGGTTTACAAGACAGTGCGGCTGCCGTTCGCTCCGCGTGGTGGGACTAAACTTTGTGCACCGTGGGGTGGCGGCACACCCCCTTTAGTACCGGGTCATGGCTCCAGTCAGTACTAAAGGGGGGGTCTTTAGTACCGGTTGTAGCCACGACCCGGTACTAAAGGGGGTCGCTTCCCGCCGCTCCGCAATGGCGATGGCAGCCCGCAGCCCCTCCTTGTCCAGCTCCGCCCCACCATCGCGGGGAGATGGCTCAGCTCCTCGGAGATATAAGTGAAGAAGGAGACCAGGTCAGGAAGCCGTATCTTGTTGAAGTCGATGGGGTGGTCGAACGGGATAAGGGTAGTGAGGTGGAGCTGAGGCAAGATGACCATACCCTCGAAATCACTTCTATCTTTGCTTGCTAGTTGCTCGCTCTATTGCTATGCCGCGATACCTACCACTTGCTAGATCATGCCTCCCATATTGCCATGTCAAGCCTCTAACCCACCTTTCCTAGCAAACCGTTGTTTGGCTATGTTACCGCTTTGCTCAGCCCCTCTTATAGCATTGCTAGTTGCAGGTGAAGATTGGAGTTTGTTCCTTGTTGGAACATGTTTATTGTTGGGATATCATTATTATATCTTGTTTACTTTAATGCACATTTATATTTGGTAAAGGGTGGAAGGCTCGGCCTTATGCCTGGTGTTTTGTTCCACTCTTGCCGCCCTAGTTTCCGTCATACCGGTGTTATGTTCCTTGATTTTGCGTTCCTTACACGGTTGGGTGTTATGGGGACCCCTTGACAGTTCGCTTTGAATAAAACTCCTCCAGCAAGGCCCAACCTTGGTTTTACCATTTGCCTCACCACCACCTACCCTTCCCTCAGGTCGGCCAACCCAAGGGTCATCTTTATTTTAAGCCCTCCCCGGGCCAGTGCTTGTCTAAGTGTTGGTCCAAACCGAGTAGACTGTGGGGCTACCTCGGGGAAACTTCAGGTTTGGTTTTACTCGTAGGATGTCTCATCCGGTGTTTCCCTAAGAACGAGATATGTGCAGCTCCTATCGGGATGTCGGCGCATCAGGCGGTCTTGCTGGTCTTGTTTTACCATTGTCGAAATGTCTTGTAACCGGGATTCCGAGTCTGATCGGGTCTTCCTGGGAGAAGGAATATCCTTCGTTGACCGTGAGAGCTTGTGATGGGCTAAGTTGGGACACCCCTGCAGGGTTTTCAACTTTCGAAAGCCGTGCCCGTGGTTATGGGCAGATGGAAATTTGTTAATATCCGGTTGTAGAAAACCTGACACTTAACTTAATTAAAATGCATCAACCGCGTGCGTAGCCATGATCGTATCTTTCCGGCGGAGTCCGGGAAGTGAACACGGTTTCGTGTTATGCTTGAACGTAAGTAGTTTTAGGATCACTTCTTGATCATTATAGCTTCTCGTCCGTGCTTTGCTTCTCTTCTCGCTCTCATTTGTGTAAGTTAGCCACCATATATGCTAGTGCTTGCTGCAGCTCCACCTCACTACCCTGATGGCCGGCATGGTCGCGCTGGCACGACAATAAGCATCGCGCAGCTGCAACACGTGTGTGGCAACATGGTCCACCAAGTGGCTGAGGCGATCCTGGACCCTGTCATGATCGGCCTGCTCGCGCTCTAGCTAGCTCCCCTGACGGCCTATCGTATATACTGCTTTCTACAGCAACGCCGCCGACGCCTCGAGCATCTTTGTGGTGGATGCCCGTCGCTTTTGAAGCTCCATGAACTTCCGCACATAACGGAGGAGCATGGCACTCCTCTCCTCCATGAGCTCACGGAGCTCCACGTCCTTGGCCTTGAGCTCCGCATCCTTGGCCTGGAGCTCCTGTATCAAGCACCTCACCTCAGACTCCGTGACCTGCTACGCCGCCATGGCACCAGGTAGAACCAAATGGGGAGAGGAAGCAAAGGGGGTGAAACAGCTGAAAGGCAATGCAATTTACAGGAAGGCGGAGGGAGCCAACCGATGAGCGGGGAATCTTTTGGTTTTCACCATGGGAAAATGGAAACCAGTCGACGACTTCTCACATGAGGGCGCAGTGGGTTTTACAGGCGGAGTCATCCTGACTAATTGTTGTCGTGCCTGCTCCCGTCAATCAAAACATTAAAAAACCTGCCGCACCCAAACACCAAAGCAACGCCAGGGTGGGCATTTAAATTTACCTACCGGCAAGGAGATAAAAAAAGGGGTGACAAAACAAATGTGGTGGCACCTAGAGAATGGGTCGCACTAGCCCAAATAGCTAGCCACCGTGTTTCACTGATGTACTCAGCGGGAAAGGTGGTCTTTCGTGATTTGATGACTCATTTACTTGCTTCGGCGCTATGACCGAGGAGGACCAGAAAACGTGCGGTAGGCCATCCCATGTCTCGGCAAGGAAGAATGTATGCATGCACCACCCCGGAGGATCCCGAAACCGCGCGGTAGGGTGTGCCACATCTCGGCATGGAGGAAAAATGTGTGTGTAAAAATATACTGTATCAGATGTAGTACCTATGGTTCTACCTCGGGACCCAGCCAGTCTATCGAAAACACCCAAGTGGCCACACAGCTTCATCATGCTAACGTGGCATGGAGGATAGGTGTGGTTAGCTCCATCTCGACCAGCCACAACATCTCTTATTCTAGGCGATTCTTATATTTTCCAAGCTTTTTCTTAGTTATAATAACACCACTGCAAGCTAGCGCTGCTCTTCGTGCGTGCCCCTACGTCTAAAGGTTAGACGATGGAGAGGAGAGAGAGATCGCAGACCTAGGACCCACCAGTAAGTGAGTCAATGGTCATGCACGTGTTGACGAGGCACTCCCTCCACTCTACTCAACGTAATACTGTATAAAATCAAGTTATGGGACAAAGCCAACAACCATTGTTGTTTCAGGCTATCGACTTATGCCTTGTAGTCTAGGTTGCCAGTTCGAATCTCGTCTTTCATATTCGTTAGTTTTAGGTCCAAATTTGATCAATGAAAAGTGGGATTCCCGTGTGTTGTTCCGATATTTCAGTGTAGGATGGTTTTTCTGAATAAACACTTTGTGCGGTTAGACAAGTAACAACACGAGTTACACGTATTTTGCAAGTTTACGAAAAAAATGACAACGGCATAGAATATCCACATCCACCCCATAGCTTAGATCGTTGGAACTGAGATCCAATGGCTTGGGAGTAGTCTTTGTAATTACGCGCAATTTCCAAACTCTCCAAGGGTTTTTCTGCAAATAAAACATCCAGGCCTCGTGTGTGCCGATGCATCTTAGATCCAAAGGCTCCTCAATGCTCATATTAGGTGCCCCCCGTAGCTTAATTAGCCGCTACGGTGATACGAGCATCTAGGTCGTATGATCTGTGATCAGATGCCACATGCGTGGTACTTGTACTTTCTTCGCAATTCCCAAACTCTCTCACGCGTATATTGCAAAAACATTCAAACCTCCTACTATGAGCTGTTAGATCTCTGTGAACTCGTATCACCATAGAATCTACCGTGCGGGAGCACCTCATATTCTCCCATGCGAGAAAACATTAGGTGCTCTCGCAGCTCGGATGCTACGGTGATACGAGCTTCGAGGTCGTTTGATCTGAGATCTAATGGCATCTGAGCAGTCTTTGTGCTTGTAAGCAGTCTTTGGGGACTTTTCTGCAAAAAACGTTCGAACCACCGAGGAGTTGTTGGGTCACAAATCCAACGGCTCCAAAGAGCTTGAATCACCAAAGCATCTAAGGTGTGGTATTCTTACATATAGGAGAATATGATGTCCACCTTCATCTTAGATGCTACGGTGATAAGAGCTTCGAGGTCGTTGGATATGGGATCCAAGGGCATCTAAGTAGTTTTTGTACAAATTGTGTGCAATTCTCAAACTCATTAAGGTTTCCTGTAAAAATATTAAGACATCCTCTGAGCTGCTATATCTCAGATCTACAAGCTCCAAGCAACTCGTATAAGCATATAGAATCTAAGGTGTGGGGGGCACATGATATTCTCTCGGGGAGGAGGGGGTGCACAACCAATCGGTGTTTGGAGGGTGGGGATAAATATAATCTAGACAATCCTAAACAGAGCTTCACAATTTTATCTAAGGTCGAGGTTAACCCCCAACAATCTACATAGCTCTGCCTAAACACAACATTTGCATGTACTGTAGTACTAAACTTAATATTCATGTTTCAGTTTCCTGTTCATTTTAAATATTGAATTGAGGACCATGCATGTCTTACATTTTACTCCCTTCGTTCCTAAATATTAGTCTTTTAGAGATTTCAAATGGACTGCCACATAGGATGTATATAGACATATTTTTTAGTGTAGATTCACTCATTTTGCTCCGTATGTAGTCACTTGTTGAAATCTCTAAAAGATTAATATTTAGGAACTGAAGGAGTATTTTTGAATCCGTGTCATACATGCATGGTTTGGAAAAATAGATGCACTATACTTATTGGATTGTCGTTGTGTTCGTGTGTGTGTGTGTGGTCATATGCTTGATACATACAAAGTTTTCTCACCACCATACCGTTCATCTTTTAAATTTGAATTTGCAATGGAAAACTTACTAGGGATACCATAAAATGTGAAATCCACGTTGAGATCACTATATCACAAACTCACTCTAATTCAAGAACTCATCATAAATCAATTACCACGAAGAGATTAGTATTTGCAAGGAAAATACGGGCATTGTAATACACATAGATTCATTCGGCAATTTAAAAGATTCCTTTTGTATTCTCGAATGGTAGGACCCAACAATGTACTGTCTACACCTTGGCTCATGTTGATGCTAAAAAAAACTAGGCTCGTGTCCTTCTAGTGGTGTGCGTGGTACACACATTAGCCAACCCCAACCAGTCGAGCCTCCACGTTTCGAGTCAAAATATCTAGCGGCCAGAATTCTAGCCCTAGGAAATTCCCCTCATGTCCCCGGACCATAATGACTATCGATGAACAATGGAGGGATGCTTTAGTAAAAGAAAACGTTACCTACCGTGCCGAGTATGGTTCAATTCCCTCGGTCGCCGCTCCCCAGGGTCACCCGTCAACTACATGCCTAGTACTACTACTACACCAGGATGAGCACAGAATTGAGCCCGGTTGTTCGTGCCTAGTACTTGAGTTAATATATCAGGCAATGCACTGGTACGGAAGGATAATCCTTTTACTCTACATATATAACTTGTTTGAAGTCTAACTAAGCAAAATGTTTGACCAAATCCTTTCTGAAGAAATACAACAGGAAAGATGTATTGCTTGAAAATTTATTGCATGATGCAGGTTATGATATTGTTTCGAATCCTGGATTTTAAATTTCAGAAAATCTAAAAGTGACCAGAAATTCATGAAACTGAGCATGGTCACGTGATATGGCACAAATATTCCTACGTAATTTTTTTCTTCAGTTTGAGACAAGTTGCTTATGAGAAGTTGCACAAATGAAGAGCCAAGGTATTTTGGAACAAAGACCTGTCACGTTAAGGCGAACGCTTTAACTATTGATACCGTGGGAGGCGTGCATGCAGACCACTACGTCGGCTGATAGGGAGGCGTGCGACCAGACCGCTGTGCAGGCTCACTGGGAGGCGAGCCCTTTGACCAGGCTCTGCTGCCCACCTTTGTACCAACTGCTCCCACTTTTAACGTCGCCGGCGCCGCAGTTTAAAATCAACCCCGCACTACCCGGTATCGCTACAATCTTCTCTCTTCCTCTCCAACTCTCCTGTCGTCTACCTCCAACCAGCATGACCTAACCGTACGCCATGCCACATCATGATGGTCTTCCCTTGATCTTCCAGTTTCCTGAGGCAGACACCCAGCTGGAGTCTCAATAACATAAGGCGCTTTGGCACGAGCTTGAACTGGCCTTGCGGGAAGACGTCGCACCTGTCCCTGCTCCTGTTCCGGCTCCCGTCGCCCCGACTACGCCAGCACCCATCCCCATGGCATTGATGGGCTGGGAGCCACACATTGTCGTCGAGCTTGGTGCCACGGGGTTCCATGAGGTCCCTGAGGGAGTCCTAGACTAAGGGGTCCTCGGGCGTCCGGCCTGTTAGCCATGGGCCGGACTGATGGGCTGTGAAGGTACGAAGACCGAAGACTGCACCCATGTTCGAACAGGACTCTCCTTAGCATGGAAAGCAAGCTTGGTGACCAAATATGTAGATTCCTTTCTTTGTAACCGACCTGGAGTAAACCTAGATCCTCCCAGTGTCTATATAAACCGGAGGACTTAGTCCGGAGGATATACATTATCATAACTATACAAGCTAGGCCTCTAGGGTTTTAGCCATTATGATCTCGTGGTAGATCAACTTTTGTAATACTCATATTCATCAAGATCAGTCAAGCAGGACGTAGGGTATTACCTCCACAGAGAGGGCCCGAACCTGGGTAAAACATTGTGTCCCCTATCTCCTATTACCATCGACCTTAGATGCATAGTTCGGGACCCCCTACCCGAGATCTGCCAGTTTTGACACCAACATTGGTGCTTTCATTGAGAGTTCCATTGTGCTGTCATCAAGAGGTTCGATGGCTCCTGCAACCATCTACAACGATGTTGCCCAAGGGGGAATTTTCCTCTCCGGACAGATCTTCATGGTTGGCGGCTTCGCTCTGCGGGCCAACTCGCTTGGCCATCTTGAGCAGATCGAAAGCTACGTCCCTTGCCATCAGGTCAGATTTGGGAGCTTGAACTACGTTGGGAACATCTGTGGGGACTTGATCTTCGCCGGATTCGTAACTGCGGCTACCACTCCTGGCCACCCCGAGGGACATGACCTGAATCCGTCATCGGACTGCATCCAGGAGACAACACCCATAACCGCTCTGGCCTTAGATCCGGAGCAGACTGCACCATCAGAGGATGGGAAGCTTAACCCCGCCACAGAGGCCATAGATTCCCCGGCGCTGGAGCCGCACATAGACTTGATCTCACACGATACATGTGCCACCAGAACTCCAGACTCGTCTCCGGCCGTAAGTTCCGAACCATGTGAGCCCACGGACGCCGAACTTGATCGTTTATCGATCTTCGAATTCAGCGCCGCAGACATCTTCCAGCACTCGCCTTTGGGCGACATGCTAAACTCATTGAAAAACATGTCCTTGACAGAGGACTCATAGCCGAACTCTATCCGGTCCGAACTAGGGGCTGACGGTGGAGAATTTTGCTTCCCAGCCGCCACCCACTTCATAGCCACGGTCGAGGATTTGACCAACACACTTCATTATGACTCCGAGGACATCGACGGTATGGACGACTTTGCCGGAGAAGATGAGGCCCAGAACCCGCCGTTCACCGGACGCTGGACGACCACTTCCTCGTATGTTGTATACAAGGTGGATGCACCAAAGGAGAACAGCGGCGGCGAAAAGGAAGATCCAGCTGAGGATAAACCTTCCGAAATACAATCCAAGCGTCGGCGTCAGCGGCGCCACTCTAAGTCATGGCACAGTAAAGACAGCAACACCAGCACAGGAGAAGATAACACACAAGAAGGTGCCGAAGACAACGAAGGCCCCGTTGAAACAACTAATGAACAAGATGAACTGGAAGATGGGCAGGTTAGCCCTGGTAAATAGGCCACACACGAAGATTCAGAGGACGGAAGTTATCATCCGCTCCCCTAGGATGAGGTGAGCCTTGGCACCGACGATTTCATCGTGCCTGAGGAACCTCTTGAGCAAGAGCGCTTCAAGAGCTAGCTAATAGGCACTGCAAGGAGCCTGAATAAGAAGCAGCATCAGCTTCAGGCTGACCAAGATCTGCTCAATGATAAATGGACCGATGTCCTAGCAGCCGAAGAATACGGCCTCAAGCGCCCAACCAAAAGCTACCCAAAGCGCAAACTGCTACCTCAGTTTGACGAGGAGGCGCCAAAATAGATACCACCATCGTACAATGCGATTGAACGACCACCACGTGGTCGGGGCAAAACGGCAACTCACACCGAACACCAGCTCGCCCCGCCTCATCGCATAGGTAGAGATAAATTAGCCCATGGCCATACATATGACCTCTGGAAAAACCTGAACGATAAAGCAGGACATACCAGATCAATCTACGGATCGCGAGGACGTGCCTCGACACGCGACGACGGCAGCCTATTCGGACGTGACAAACTTAGTCATGCGCAGGCTGAAAACCGCAGACGGGCTCCATCAGATCTACGTTGCGATACTGCCCGATATAGGGGCGCCGCACACCCTCATTGCTTCACCGATGAGGTCATGGATCATGAATTCCCAGGAGGGTTCAAACCCGTGAATATAGAACCATATGATGGAACCACGGACCCCGTGGTGTGGATCGAAGACTTCATTCTCCACATTCACATGGCCCGCGGTGATGACTCCATGCCATCAAATACCTCCCTTTAAAACTCAAGGGGCCAGCCCGACATTGGCTCAATAGTTTGCCTGAAAATTCTATTGGCAGCGAGGAGGACTTGGATGAGGCCTTCCTCGATAACTTCCAAGGTACATATTTTTGACCTCCGGACGCTGATGACTTAAGCCATATAGTTCAACAGCCTAGAGAGTCCGCCAGGAAATTCTGGACTAGGTTATTAACTAAAAAGAACCAAATCGTCAATTATCCAGATGTCGAAGCCCTAGTAGCCTTAAAACACAGCATCCACGACGAATGGCTCGCTCGCCACCTCGGCCAAGAAAAGCCAAAATCCATGGAATCCCTCATGGCATCATGACCCGCTTTTGTGCGGGCGAGGACAGTTGGTTAGCCCATAGCAAAAACAATGCAAGCGACGCCGTCACCCCTGAAGTTAAAAATAACAAAAACAAGTCTCGACACAACATATACAAGTGTCGAAACAACAGTGACAACACCGAGGATACGGCGGTCAATGCCGGATTCAGTGGCTCTATGTCCGGTCAGCGGAAGAAGCCGTTCCAAAAGAACAAGTCAGGCCCATCTAGCTTGGACCGCATACTTGATCATCCGTGCCAAATTCATGGAACCCCGGAAAAACCACCCAATCATACAAATAGAGATTGCTGGGTTTTTAAACAGGCCGGCAAATTAAATGCCGAGAACAGGGAAAAGGGATCGCAAAGCGAGGACGATGAAGAAGAGCCCCTGCAACCGAACACAGGGGGATAGAAGAAGTTTCCCCCTCAGGTCAAAGTGGTGAACATGATATACGCTACCCACATCCCCAAGATGGAGCGCAAGCGTGCACTCAGGGACGTCTACGCGATAGAGCTAGTCGCCCCAAAATTTAATCCATGGTCATCATGCCTGATCACTTTTGATCACTGGGATCATCCGACCAGTATCCGTCACGGTGGCTCAGCCGCACTGGTCCTAGACCCAATAATTGATGGGTTCCACCTGACTCGCGTCCTTATGGACGGAGGTAGCAGCCTCAATCTGCTCTATTAGGATACAGCGTGAAAAATGGGCATTAACCCATCACGGATCAAGCCCACCATGACTACCTTCAAAGGAGTCATACCAGGTGTAGAGGTCCGATGTACGGGCTCAATCACACTACAGGTTGTCTTCGGATCTCCGGACAACTTCCGAAGTGAGGAGTTAATCTTCCATATCGTCCCCTTCCGCAGCACCTATCACGCACTGCTCGGACGAACTACATTTGCTCGATTCAACGCAGTACCACACTATGCTTATCTCAAGCTCAAGATGCCCTATCCACGGGGCATCATAACGGTCAATGGAAATATGGAACGCTCCCTTCGTACAGAAGAGCAGACAGCTGCCTTAGCAGCAGAAGTACAGAGCGGCCTTCTCAAGTAGAACCTTAATTCGGCTGTCGAGCGCACATACACTGTTAAGAGGGTGCGAACTACTCTGCAGCATGAGAGCTCGGCTCGCCAGGAGCTCGACTAGCAATCCAGCCTCCGTCTCAGTCCCGATCAAGTGGTGGCATTCGTGCCGCACGTACATAACTACATACTCAAAATCCCATGGGCACCGACAGAGGCATAGCTAGCTTGTGGTCCTTAGTACGGCTCAACCGACATCGAATACACACATACTTTCACTTTTACTTGTTTTCTTTTCACGTCTTAATCCCACAGGCCCCATCGGGTGGTCTGGTCATCGGTCCTCTTGAAGGACAAACACACCAAGACGGCGAGAAACGCATACATATGGGGGACTTTTTAGGAGATTCCATTAACGATAACTCTACCTATTTTTTTAGGACCCACATGCAGCTCTCCCTTGGTTTCATCATGTCAAATAGCCTATTGCTTATCGCACTACTTGTATCAATGTGCCTTGACGTACTAATTAAATTACAATGAAAACAGTTTGCGGCTGGAGCTTTAGGACCCCTGCTTTTTACCTTTGCACCCTTTCTGTTTTCTTTCGTTTTTTCTCTCTGTCCCCCCTGTGCATAACCCTATCAGGTAGCACTCGTACACTTTGGTACGATTGATGTTCGCCAGGGGCTTCATAGCACCGCACACTATGGCAACAAAAGTCCAAACACTTTTGATAAGTATAGTTCGGCACCCTAAATTTAGCATTATATGCATTGGCTCCAAATCATGTCTTTGGTCAATAGTTGGGTTGCCCAGCTCCTGTTCTTGCTACCTTACGTTCCGCTATATTGGCTAAGGTAGTAAAGGGAGAACTACTGTGATTGTGCCTTGGTTTATCCAAAGGAGCACCTCAGTAGAAAAAGCCGAAAACAGACTCTCATGATGCGGCAAGAGCCGGTCAGCTATTCGGAGGTTGCAAATCGTTGGAGGTTTCTTCCGCATTACCCGAAGGATTGGTACTTCCCAATCAGACGCTTATAGCACTCTAGTTCGAATACTAGGGGCTGTGCCCATGTTTTTATTATAAAACTCCTATGGCTAAGTGAGGGCGTTCAAGCCGCATAGTCTAGTTGCCTGGTTCATTGCGCTAAACAACTCCTTCAAGGACCATATAATTGGATCAAGATTGTTTAGATTCCATCCCGAAGACCCCCGTAGTACCTACGTGGGGGCAGAAGCCGAAGACTGGCCAACCTTCAGTTTTCATACAACACGGCCGCACAGGAAGAAGAAATTAAAACATAACAAGCATTATATCGCATAACATCATTGTTTCATGTTACAGGACAGGATAATACGAATATTTTCATGGGAATATAACATCCTTCACACATTTCTCCGCCAGAAGGAGGGATCCCTCCAGGACACCATCAAAATATAACTCGGGTCGGCAGTGCTCCTTGCCCTCAGGCGGCCCCTCGGTCATCGGCTTCTTGGCATCCATCTTCGCCCAGTGCATCTTGACAAGGGCAAAGGCCATCTGGGCACCTTCAATACATATCGACCTCATGCCGAGGGCAGGCACTAAAAAGCCACTTCACAAGTCCGAAGTAGCTGCTAGGTATCGGCGCGGCAGGCCATAGTCGGACTATCAGGTCCTTGATGGCTAGCTCGGCCGCCTTGTGCAGCTCGACCAACTGTTTCAGCTGGTCGTAGAAGTGCACCGGATGTTCTGGTCCAAGATACTAAGACCAGAACAGCTTCTCCGTACAACTCCCTTTTTCGGCTCGAAGAACTCAGCAGCATCTGATACACTACACGGCAAATCCGTAAACGCCCCTGGAGAACTCCAAATTCGGGTAAGTAAAAGGAGTGTTTCCTTCACAGACTTGCTTTGCATAATGAAAGCCTTACCCGCCGCGATCTTCTTTGCCGCATGGATTTCCTGAAGGGCGCTCTGGGCGTCCGTTCGATCCTCTCGTGCGCTCTAGTGGGCCTTCGCAAGTTCGGATGCTTGCGTCTTAGAATCACGCTCCAAGGACTCATACTTCTTGATGGCGTCTAGGAGCTCTTGCTGGAACTCACTGGCTCGGGCCTCGTGTTTCTCACGCGCGGCGCGCTCCTTGGCCGGTTGGTCCTCGGCCTCGACTAACGCCTTCTTGAGGGCCGCCAACTCGGTCGTGGCCCCTAATAAAATTCATGACACTTTAGTCAGCACAAAAAATTCATCATTCCTAAATACACGCGCAGGTCACTACATACCTTGGCTGTCCTCCAGCTGCTTCTTCATGAGGTCAAGCTCTTCTTCGGCCCGCTCTAGGCTCTGCTTCAGGCTGGAGACCTCCGCAGTATGAGCGGCAGCTGCCAGCAGCGACACCTGCTTATTCACATAAACATCTTATGTTAGACTCTTGCGAAAATTATTTTGATCCTCTATTCGGCTTTTTCTTCCCGAACACCGAACAAAGCATCAGGGGCTACTGTCTACACTGTGATATCCTTTCTACAATTACATTACTTACCTCAAAGCCTGTTAAAAGGCTAGCACAGGCTTCGGTCAGTCCACTTTTGGCGGACTGAACCTTCTCGATTATCATGCCCATAAGGACACGGTGCTCATCCACAATGGAACCGCCTCGTAGCGCTTCCAGCAGATTATCCGGTGCCCCGGGTTGGACAGGGGTCACCGGCGGAATACGCATACCAACTTCTTTTGAAGGAGGTTGCGTGCTAGATTCGGGAGCCGCATCGGTCTCCGGAAATGAGTCCAGCTGAGGGCCGAACTGAACACGGCCCTCCTCACCACTAGTCTCCATGTGTATCGGCTCCTGCTGGTGTCCAGTGGCGGAGGCATCGCCTTCTGGCGCCTCCTGAGCCTCTCCCCGGCCCAGGAAATTCCTTCGGGACAACACCTCCGCCTCGTCCTTGGCCTTGGGGGAGTGAGCGGGCGGCGGTGACACGCTGGCCATCTCCCTTGAATCTTGCGAACCTCCTGTCGAGGATCGCGGGGAGCTGTTGCGGGCCGGACTGTAATAGCATAATTTAAACATATTAATATTGCAAAGTAGAAAGGCCGGACATTTGGATGTGCATAAGGTACTTACGAGGCGGCCCAAGGCTTGGTTAGGGGGGTCACTCTAGACTGCTATCGACATCCCACGCGGAGTTATCCGCAAGGGAGCCCTTCCCCTTCTTGGGCGCCTTCGCCTCCAAATTTGGGGAGGCCCCCCCTTTTCTTCCTTCCCTCCCCAGGGGGGAGTCGCTTTCTTCCTCCTCCTCGTGTCATCTTTGGTGGCCGAAGAGTATGTCTCGTCTTCGGACGTCACGTCTGAAGCGCCTTTTTGGCGAAGGCCACTCCGGGCCCCCTTGGTCGTTTTCTTGACCTTCTTCTCTGGCACATCATAAGGCGCCGGAAACAGCATCTTCGTCAGAAGTGGGGTTTCTTGGTCTTTGGGCAGCGGAGCCGGACGGTTAATCCGCCCCACTATGTCGATCCGGGCCTAAAAAAATTGATAGGAAGGCTTAGACTCCTTCTCAAAATATGCCGGTAAAGGCTATACCTTGAAAACATGAAAGAACTTATCGAGCTAGCCTAGCGTTTTAAGCTAAGCCCGCGATCCTCGGTCACAGGCAGTGTTGTCTCGCCGGCCTTAAAGAGCACTTTCCAGATGTCTTTGTGCGTCATGCCGAAGAGCTCTAGCAGCGTCTAGTGCTTGGCCAGACGAACTCCCACAAATAGCAAGTCCGGCGTTGGCACGGAAGGATCCGACGAATGAGCATAACCTGGATCACATTGACAAGTTCGATTCTCTTGGTTATCATGTTCTGGACGTAGTCTGGAGCCTAGTTAGATCATTCGGAGAACCCTGGGTTAGACCCTTCTCTTGCCAGGAGGTGAGCCGCATTGGAACTCCGGCTCGGAATTCGGGGGCCGCCGCCCATTTGGTGTCGCGTGGCTCGGTGATGTAGAACCACCCCGACTGCCACCCCTTCACCGTCTCCACAAAGGAGCCTGCGGGCCATGTGACATTGGGCATCTTTCCCACCATGGCGCCTCCGCACTGTGCTTGTTGGCCTCTCACCACCTTCGGCTTTACATTGAAGGTCTTCATCCATAGGCCGAAGTGAGGTGGGATATGGAGAAAGGCCTCGCAAACGACTATAAATGCCGAGATGTTGAGGATAAAGTTGGGGGCTAGATCATGGAAGTCTAGCCCACAGTAAAACATCAGTCCGCGGACAAACAGGTGTAGAGGGAATCCCAGCCCGCGGATGAAATGTGTGAGAAACACAACCCTCTCATGGGGCTCTGGGTAGGGACGATCTGTCCCTCGGCCGGGAGACGGTGAACGATCTCCTTGGCCAGGTATCAGGCCTCTCGGAGCTCCTTGATGTCTTTCTTCTTAACAGAGGAGGCCATCCACTTGCCTCCAGCTCCGGATCCGGACATGGTTGGAGTGCTTTCTCTAGCGGGGGAAGCTAGAGCTTGGGTGCTGGAGCTCAAGAATGGATGGGCAGAGGAAGGAGAAGGCGTGGGTGATTGAGGACGAATCGTTATCCCCTTATAAAGGCCGCGAATGTCAAACGCCTTCCTACTCGCCTTAAAACTCGCCTACTCCCAAGGGCTGTGTAAACGACACGGTTGGGTTACCCATGCCCGTATTGATGAGGATCCCGCAATAATGGGACACAATCTCTGCTTTGACAAGACGTGCCAATGGAAATTGCATCTCGAAACACGGGATGGCACACAAAACGGTTCGATATAGTGACCGGGCAGACGTGATGTCATGTTGTAAAAAAGTTGTCAGCAGATTGGACTCGTGGAATATTATATTCTCTCTACGGTTGTGTGTGGTGCGTGTTACAGGTCCGGACATTTCAATACGTCCAAAGACTATCTTGGAGTTCGGACGAAGGAACCCGCCTTCCAATGCCGAAGACAGATCTACGCGCTGGATACCTTGTCATTGAAGCCAGGTTCATGGTCTACTGAGGGAGTCCTGGACTAAGGGGTCCTCGGGCGTCTGGCCTATTAGCTATGGGCCGGACTGATGGTCCGTGAAGATACGAAGACTGAAGACTGCACCCGTGTCCGGATAGGACTCTCCTTGTCGTGGAAAGCAAGCTTGGCGACCAAATATGTAGATTCCTTTCTTTGGAACCGACCTGGTGTAACCCTAGATCCTCCCGGTGTCTATATAAACCGGAGGACTTAGTCCGGAGGATATACATTATCATAACCGTACAAGCTAAGCCTCTAGGGTTTTAGCCATTATGATCTCATGGTAGATCAACTATTGTAATACTCATATTCATCGATATCAATCAAGAAGGATGTAGGGTATTACCTCCATAGAGAGGGCCCGAACCTGGGTAAAACATTGTGTCCCCTGTCTCCTGTTACCATCGACCTTAGATGTACAGTTCGGGACCCCCTACCAGAGATCCGCCGGTTTTGACACCGACAGTCCCCGCCGACTTTCACGCACCGATGCACCTGCCTGCGTGTGCACCGACGTGCACGCCCATGCCGGTGCCCGTGCACCTGCCAGTGTATGCGCCTACGCATGCACTAACGTGCACGCCCGTGCCGGTGCCCGTGCACACGAATGTCTCTGCCGTGTCGTTGCCAGCGCCTGTCCCCCGCGTGGGTGCCAGTGCACCCTTAGTGGCATGGATGGCCACCGCCGACCGCTTCCTTGCCCCAACGCCGGTCTCCTCCTCCCGCTAGTTGACTCACTCCTAGAGACCGAAGTCTAGAACATTTTGACCTTCCTTGAAACTAGGTCCAACGTCTAGGAGTACGCGAACAACGGTGCAAGGCGCGTCGTCGCCATCGGTCAGTGGCCCGACGACACACAGAGCATGGCAGAGGAGTCGCTTCCCACCGCAAGATGCCCCCCGCCGCCACCATGTAATCTATATTTGCCATGAAAAACATTCGGATTGCCATGCTTAAAATTTGAACATTTATCATTTCCATTTCTTTTAGATTGATCGTCCTATGAATGTAAAGTCGGAGTCAGACTGGATGAAATTTATGGTTTGATCGATTGAATGTTCTGCTAGAGCCGTATCAAATTAAATATAAAACATCATCAAGCCACATGTACTCCTTCTCATCCAACGACCTAGACTGCTTCAATGTCGAGTGCTCAACATGTTTAGCATGCAGTTAATTTCATGCCAAAAGTAGTGCTAATCACATAATAACACACAAATAATAACCTACTTAATATCCGCATGCACTTAATATACTTCCAAATTAACGTGCATTGCACGTACACATTGACTAGTACTACTAGTACGTGAAACTGGTGCGTAACTTGTGAACGCGCCCAGATATGGTCAACGCAACATCGCCCGCGAGTTCTTCTTGTTTGCCCGTGCATCTAAACGTAGAAGGGGAGGAGAGAGAGAGCACACGTGGAACCCTCCAGTAAGTGAAGGCGAATGGTACATGCTAACGAGCCGGTCCCACTAATGTACTAAAAGTAATATTACATGTTATCCACAAAATAGGCTGTGGTAATATAAAAACATTATATGAACAAAGGGGGGTACAACAAACATTGTTGTTCTACGTATGTTGCCTATTGATGTGTGGCTTAAAGTCCCTGGTCGCATGTTCGATCCTCGTCCTTTATTTTTATTTGTATATGGGTCCAAATTTGTTTCATGATAGGTGGGACCCTCGGTGTGTAGTTTGTAGGACTTTAATTTGTGGGTCAAAATTGTCGGATTTCGGGTTCCGGCAGACCCTTGAGGTTCGAACACTGGGGTGCGCGTAGAGATTTCGCCTTCTACCTACCTGCACCCCTACGCCTCGCTAAGATCTAAGCTATGGGAAGAACAGCACAAGAGACACAGGTTTTATACTGGTTCGGGCCACCGTTGTGGTGTAATACCCTACTCCAGTGTGTGGTGTGTGGATTGCCTCTTGGGCTAATGATGATAAGCAATACAAGGAAGAACAGCCTCGCGAGGGTCTATTCTTGGCTGGGGGACGAACTGCTAGGAGGAGTTCACTCACCCTTCTCTCTCTCTCTGATTCCCCCCCACCCTACCCTGGGGGTGGCTAGTCCTATTTATAGGCAAAGGCCCTGGGCCTCTTCCCAAATATTGAGCGGGAAGGGCGCCAACAATTGGCCATTTTAAAGGGGGACATCTGGTGCACTTATGCTGTCTAAAGTTGGTCCTCGCCTGCCAAAGGCTCTGATGGTGACGATGGCTTGGGCTCCACAATGACTTCCTCCCTGCCGTTGCGGCGGTCTTGGTCTTGTTTCACTGAAACGGGTGCCTTTGCTTGATGCCCTCGCCTGCGCTTGCTCCCTTTGCACCAAAGAGGAAAGGAGGACATTGCGCGGGCTGACGCCCGCCTGGCACCCTTGGTCGTCATGGCTTGCGTCATGGGCACGTCGTGAGGTGCCCCGCCTTGATCTCTCCGCCTCCTTGCGAGCCAGCCTGATGAGGCCGTGCCTGAGGAAGCTTTGTGTCATCCGCCCCGCGAGGCTTGACCCCTCGCGAGGGTCTTGGGTCTGTGTTGATGAATATGGGCCGTGCTAGGCCCCTCCTCGAGCCACGCCGCAGGCCGCAGGCAGGCAAGTCTGGGGAACCCCGTTCCCAGAACGCCGACAGTAGCCCCCAGGCCCAAGGCGCTCTCGGACTTGGCGGTGCAGGGAGACGAAAGGGCAAGTGCGAAGTGCCGCGGGCCCTAACAGCCTGCGGCCTTGGGCGCCGTGTGGCGGTTGATTGGACGTGGGCGTCTCCACTTCCCCATGGCACCTCGGCAACTGCACGGATTGGACAAGTCCCTGCATGCAAAGCGGGTCATGATTACCTGCGATCGTGGGGACGGACGGTTGGCCCTCGCCGGTTATAAGTATGGATCGGCGCGCGCCCTTCCAGTTCATTCCCCCTTGCTTCTCCTTCTTCTTCATGACCCCGTCGAGGAGGTTCTCGGCCGCAGAGAAGGGGAAGGCTCGCCAGGTTGAGCCTGCCTCTCCCCCGCCCAAGCGCGGCCGAGGGCGCCCTCGCAAACATCCTATGGCCACCACGGCAGCTCCCCGCGGCCGTGGAGACGATTTCCAGCACGGTGACGGGCGGACTGCTGCGGCCGGGGGCGTGCTTCGGTCGCGCGTCCCCCTAGGCCGCACTTTCGCGCTGCAGAGGTGCTGCCAGAGTTCCTTCTGTGGTCGGTGGAGCCGACTAGCACCCGGCTTCAACTTCCTCGCTTCCTCCTCGGCGAGCTCTCGGCCGGCGCCCCAGGTGGCCTCGGGCTTCAGGCAGACGGCTGCTGCAGCCGGGCCTCATGGGCTTCACTGGAGGTCTCTGCAGCCGGGAGCCTGGCCTTGACCTGCGGTTGGCAGACGTTTGCCCGCGCGCGTGGCCTGAGCCGTCGGTGCACCCTGCACTTCAAGTTTGACGGTGATGCCACCCTCTACGTGAGGGTGTTTGGGGAAGATGGTCGCCGCGCAGGGTGCTGTCCTGAGGACGACGACCGCGGCCGGGAACCCAGCCACGACGATGATGGAGAGGGCAGCGCTCGCGTGATTGGCGGCGCTCAGGGTTCCCCAAGCTTCACCGGTTCTTCTTCAGGTGGCGACTCTTTTAGCGATGACCACGGTCAGCCCCCACGCCGTCGTACCTTCTTGGGAGGTGGTAGCTTGTCTGCCCGCCGTCGCGTTTCGGTGAAGCGCGAGAGGGAGTCTGCCTGAGCCCCGGAGGCAGCTCGAGCCTTCCCTGCAGGCCGGTGTGAGGCGAGCTGCGCCTGATTTGTTCTTTCTTTTCCTTTTTCCTGCGTAAAAAGACAGTAGCATGGAGCCCCGCGGGGGCGTGTTTGGGTTATTGTTGTTAATCATCGCTTTGCTTCCGTTATCGTGCCTTCCGGCTACGTGCCCACGTGTGGATAGTTCCCGGCCCCAGCCGTGGGGGGCGACCGACACAGGCCCTGTGTTCGTGTCGCGGTGCCCGTGGGGCACGGACTGGAGGGGTGCTCCTGTAATGGACCCAGGTCGTGAAACCTCTGAACGACTAGGATAGGAACACTCGCGACGGCGCTCGGCTGCCCCCCTCGCGAGGCCTTGCATAAGCAAAATCGAGGCAGGAGAGTGAAAAGTCGAAGAACCATGAGCCAAAGACGGCAACAGCTTCAATAAAACTTCGAATGAGAATGAACAAGCGAACTGCGGAAAGCAAATGAAAAAGCCGCATCCGGCACCTAATGTAGTCTTCGACGTCTTCTCACCAGCGCGGAGCTAAGTGCTGCCACTAGGCGTGGGAGGGAGCCCCAGGGCCTGAGGCCGGTGCTCCTGAGACTCCGGGGCGTGTACTGCCCCAACTCGTTATTACGTGAAAGTGTCACGGGCGGCGAGCTTCACAGGCGTTGGCCTTCTTCATAGGCTCCGGGCCTTTCTTGGGGGAAGCAGGCTTCATGGGCATTTGCCCTCTTCACAGGCTCCGGGCCTTTTCCAAAATGCGACAGCTTCACAGGCATTCGTCTTCTTCACAGGCTCTGGGACTTTTCCAAAACGCGACAGCTTCATAGGCACTCGCCTTCTTCATAGGCTCTGGGCGTTTTCCAAAACGCGACAGCTTCACAGGCATTCGCCTTCTTCACAGGCTCTGGGCCTTTTCCAAAACACGACAGCTTCATAGGCATTCGCCTTCTTCACAGGCTCTGGGCCTTTTCCAAAACACGACAGCTTCACAGGCATTCGCCTTCTTCACAAGCTCTGGGCCTTTTCCAAAACGCGATAGCTTCACAGGCATTCGCCTTCTTCACAGGCTCTGGGCCTTTTTAGGGGTAGAACCTCTGGAGGTGCTGGATGTTCCATGCATTCTGGACGGTAACCCCTCCTGAGTCTCCAAGCGCGCGGAGCCGGGCCTGGAAACATGAACAACCTTGAACGGGCCCTCCCACATGGGAGAGAGCTTGTGCAGTCCCTCCCTGGAGAGAACCCGCCTGAGCACGAGGTCTCCTACCTTGAGAGTTCTGGGGCGGATGTTGCGGCAGTGATATCGTCGCAGTGCTTGTTGGTACCTCGCCGCTCGCAGCGCAGCTTCTCGGCGACGTTCCTCCCCCAGCATGAGGTCCACCCCCCCGCATGGCGTCCTGCTGCGCCTCGTCGAACGCTAGGACCGGCCCGAAGCGACGTCTGACCTCGTGAGAGAGGACCGCTTCGGCTCCGTAGACCAGGAAGAACGGGGTCTCTCCAGTCGTCTTGGTCGCGGTTGTGTAGATGGACCACAACACGGACTGAAGCTCGTCGTACCAACCTCTGCCGCAGGCCTCCAACTTCTTCTTGAACGTCCTGGTCTTGAGGCCCCTCAGGACCTCTACGTTGGCTCGCTCGGCCTGGCCGTTGCTTCGGGGGTGCTGTCGGATTTCGGGTTCCGGCAGACCCTTGAGGTTCGAACACTGGGTGCGAGCGGAGATTTCGCCTTCTACCTACCTGCACCCCTCCGCCTAGCTAAGATCTAAGCTATGGAAAGAACAACACAAGAGACACAGGGTTTATACTGGTTCGGGCCACCGTTGTGGTGTAATACCCTACTCCAGTGTGTGGTGTGGTGGATTGCCTCTTGGGCTGATGATGATGAGCAATACAAGGAAGAACGGCCTCGCGAGGGTCTGTTCTTGGCTGGGGGGATGAACTGCTAGGAGGAGTTCAGTCACCCTTCTCTCTCTCTCTCTCCTCGATTGCGATCCGATCTCGATCCTCTTTTCTACCCTGGGGGTGGCTAGTCCTATTTATAGGCAAAGGCCCTGGGCCTCTTCCCAAAAATTGAGTGGGAAGGGCGCCAACAATTGGCCATTTTGAAGGGGAACATCTGGTACACTTATCCTGACTAAAGTTGGTCCTCGTCTGCCAAAGGCTCTGGTGGTGACGCTGGCTTGGGCTCCACAATGACTTCCTTCTTGCCGTTGGACTAGTCTTGGTCTCGTTGCACCGAAACGGGTGCCTTTGCTTGATGCTCTCACCTGTGCTTGCTCCCTTTGCAGCAAAGAGAAAAGGAGGACACTGCGCAGGCTGGCGCCCGCCTGGCGCCTTTGGTCATCATGGCCTGCGTCACGGGCACCTCGTGAGGTACCCCGCCTTGATCTCTCCGCCTCCTCACGAGCCAGCCTGATGAGGCTATGTCTGAGGAAGCTCCGTGTCATCCGCCCCGCGAGGCTTGGCCCCTTCCGAGGGTCTGTTGATGAAGACGGGCCGTGCTGGGCAACCCTTTGAGCTACGCCGCAGGCCGCAGGAAGGCATACTGGGGACCCCCGTTCCCAGAACACCGACAGTAGCCCCCGGGCCCAAGGCGCGCCCAGACATGGCCGTGGAGGGAGGCGAAAGGGAAAGAGCGAAGCGCCGCGGGCCCTAACAGCCTGCGGCCTTGGGTGCCGCGTGGCGGTTGATTGGACGTGAGCGCCTCAGCAATAGCGCAAGTTGATAAAGGAGCGGCGTCTGCCTAGGCTTTGCTTTTTTGCTTTCTCCGGTTGCTGTTCAGATCCCCTTTCTTGCGTCTCTCCTTCCTTCCTCCAAAATTTCCAGATCTACTCCGACCGCGTGACCTAGGAAGCCATGGCGCCTCGTCAGTCCCCGATCGGAGCTTGGTACTCGTCTGCCCTGGACTCGCCGAACGTGTCGGAGGCGAGCCTCGCCCGGTTGCGCCGGATGGCAGCGGCGCAGGGCATCAACGGGGGGAAGGTGATCAAGGCCGGTTCCGCCATCCCTGAGGGCCAAGGGAGCACCTTCTATCCGTTCTTTGCAAGCGCCATTGCTGCTGGCCTGGTGCCTCCCTTCTCCGAGTTCTTCTTCTCTGTCCTCCGCCATTATAAGCTACAGGCTCTGCATCTCCACCCCAACTCCGTCCTTCTCCTGGCAATCTTCGCCTATTATTGCGAGGCTCACGTAGGGGTGCAGCCCTTAGTGGCCTTGCTGCGCCACTACTTCTACCTCCGGACCTCTCGCGGTCCTGCTTCCGCGTGCGCGAGCTTCATCGCATACGGTGGCGCCATTGCCATTTTGAACCCCGGGAAAAGGATTGAGGGCTTCAGGAGCAAGTGGGTCTTGGCAGATGCTAGGCGCATCCACCCTCGGCTGATCTTGCCCATGGAGCAATCCACGAGCTCCAGCCATTGGGGTCGAGCGGAGCTCGCGGACCCCCGCGCGAAGCTGGTGTTGGAGAAGATGGAAGCGGATCTAAGGCCGGCCAACATGGCGGCGGTGAAGCTGATCGACGCGTCGCTGCTGAGGGAATTCCTGGAGCACCAGCTGGCTCTGCTTCGGCAGTACTCGCTTCCGATGTGGAGGCCCCATCCGAGCCCTGCGGCCTTGGCCGACAAAGATCTGGCTGTGGTCCTCCAATCTCTGGTCAGCGGCGATGTCGCGAGGTTGGAGGGCGCTCCTACGCCCTTGTTCCTTCGCGACGACTGGGAGCAGGTAGTGGAGTCCATGCCCGTCTTCAATGGGGACGGGCCCGTGCCCATGGAAACTCCCGGGGAATCGGTTGACGTTTCCTCTGACGACTCCAGCGAAGAGGAGGAAGGAGGGGAGCGGGAAAAAGGGCCTGACTCCGAGGCGACTGACGGAGAGTCGAGGGCTCCCCTCCCCCGGTGCAGGTCCCGCGTTTTCCACCTCTCTCCGAGCGATGACGACGAAGATGATGACTAGCAGGACAGTTGGAGCTTGCCCCTGATCCCGAAGAAGGACAGGACCGGGCTGATCTCCCGCGGGTCTACCCCGGCCCCGAGGCGGACCGCAGACGCACCTTCCGCTCCCAAGCTTCCCGAGGTTGACCCTTCCAGCCGGCTTTCAGGCTTCAAATTTGGCCGGAGGCTTCTTGAGCTTACTGGCGACGACCCATAAGCGCTTGATTCTTGTCTTTATTTTTTGTTCTGCTTCTGAGGCTTGACGTCCGCATCTCTTGGATAGGCTGGCGCCCGCAGCAAAGAAGCTGAAGGGAGCTCCTGAGGTTCCATCCATGGCAGTGCCTCCGCCCGCAAAGGAAGGTGACCGCGACGCACGGGCTTCTCCTGCCCGGTCGTCCTCACGAGGCCTGGCTGAGCCGGCTGGGGCGAGCTCAGCCCCCATGGCCCAAGTGACTCTCGAGGTGCCTTTGCCTGCTGCCGCCACTTCAGCCATTGGGGCGCAGCAAGTTCCGCCTCAGGATGCTGTGGTCATGCTGCCGCCTTCTCCTCCTACTCCACCGACTGCTGTCTCTCCGACTCCTCCTGCCGTTCTGGATCACGCTGCTACTGAGCTGGACCGGCTGCGGCAGGATCTTCTTGGCGTCGACCCTCGCTTGGTGGCCGGGCACTTGGAGCTGGCTTCAGGATGGATTCGCTCCGACGCTTTGTTTCGGGCGGCGTTGGTCCAGGCCTCGACGGCTTGTGATGAGGAGAGGCAGGCCGTCCTTGAGGCGAAGGCTGCTCGTGACGCAGCCCTGGGGGAGGTGGTCGACGTCCGTGGTCGCTGCAAGGCGCTGGAGGACGAGCTGCAAGGCCTGCGGGACCAGCTCGCGAAAGAGGTCCGCCTTTGCCAAGAGCAGGAAGAAGGTGTGAAGGCTCGTGAGGCGACCGTCGAGGGCCGAGAGGCCAAGCTCAGGAAACGCCGTGACTGCCTAGGCGCGCTGGAGCAGGAGTTGGGGGCGAGGAAGGTCGAGCTGGACGACAAGGCCCAGGTTCTTCACTGAGGACGCTTTACGACAGCGGCCTGGAGAGCCCGATGGCTGGCGCCGAGGACGGCCCCGCCAAGCTGCTTCCCTTCCTGGTTCGCGCTCTTGAAGATGTCGCCCTTGGCCTTGGCCCCACGGCCGAGGCCGAGGCGCGTGTCCTGTCTTCTACGGCGCTGACGCGGGTCCTCACCCACATCTACCTTCGCGATCTCGGCGTCGACCTCGAAAGCCTGCTGGAGCCAGTAAGCGGCGAGTGTGCCGCTACCGCTGCCGATGCCGTGAAGGGTCGCGCGGAGGCTCTGCTGGGGAAGTTCCAGGCCTTCAGCACCAAGCCGAAGCAAGGCGCTGCCGACCTCGCTGCTCCATGAGGCGAACCCACTCCGCGCTGCTCCACCGCCGACAAGTGACTCCGTTGTGGCTCCTGTCCTGCCTTTAATTCCTGCACATGTATCATGCCTTGGGGAGGCGTTTAAACTTGCGTTTGGCATTGAGATAACAGTGTGGACTGTAATATTTGCTTTTGAATTCCTTGAAATTTACGCTTTTCCTTCCTACTTGCTTATGTTCTACGCCGGCAGAGCCCGGCCCCGCGCATACCTCAGCCGCCGTTAGCCCCAACCGGAAACCAGGACGGGACCAAGGAGTGAGGGGCTACGTGACAAGTTAGGCTCCTGAGTCGCGATGCTCAGGAGTCCCCATTGGAGCACAAACAGTAAGTAGGGAGGTGTTATGTGGATGGATCTACCATTCTACGTCTGCAGATCCCGGCCGCGCGCATACCTCAACCGCCGTTAGCCTTTTGGAACTAAGGAGTGAGGGGCTACGTGACCAGTTAGGCTCCTGAGTTGCGATGCTCAAGAGTCCCCCTTGACGCTCAAACGGCCTTCGTACCTTGGCTCTGCTCGGGGAGAGACGCGCGACGAACCAGGCCCAGGGGGGCCTGGCTGGGTGGCGTGCGTCTGGGCGTGACCCAGGCGCAGCCCCCGTGCCCAGCCCCCTCGCGCGGCACTCCTGAGGGGAGGCGTTAGGAAGAGGCTAGACACTGAGCTCTGGGCTCCCTGAGGTTGATGCAGCCCGGGGGCCGCCCTCAGTTGTTTATCACCAGCGCGGAGCATAGCGCTTCCGTATGTGTACGGGCATAGCCGCTCCTCGGCAGTGTCGTCAGCCAGCACGGAGCATGGTGCTTCCACTGGTACGTGGGAGAGGGATCCCCTCTGGCGCATGCCCCGAAGGTGACAGGGAGGAGGACCTGCCCAATCGGGACCGTGGAGCCGTCGGTGACTCCGGAGAAAGGCTTGGTTGGCTGAAGCTGGGTGTAGGGCACTTGGAGATTGTTGAATGTTTCCACGGACATGACGTTGAGCCCTGCCCCGCCATCGATGAGGGTCCTGTTGACCACCATGTTGCTGATGATTGGGGAACAAAGCATCGGGAGGACTCCGGATGTGGCCGCACACTTGAGCTGATCTGCTGAGCTGAACGTGATGGCGCACGCCGACCACCTGAGAGGGCGCGTGGCTTCGAGCTTGGGGAAGACTGCATTCACTTCGCGGGCGAACTGCTTGAAGATGTGTTGAGAGGCTGGGGCTTGAGCCCCGCCCAGGATGCAGGCGATCGCGCACGGCTCCTGGAAGCCCCCAGCCCCCTCATCCTGATGGCGGTCCTCGTTTCTCCTTGGCTGCGGCGGCAGCGGAGGAAGGCCTGCGTTGGCTTGCGGGCGATCCTCGCGAGGCTGGTCCCTCCAGTCTCCCTCGCGAGGCGGGTCTTGCCAGCGATCCTCGCGAGGTTGATCGCGCCACCCTTGGCGCGGGCAGCGGTCTTCCCAGCGTCCTGCGTTCCTTCCTCCTACTCGACCGTAGCCCCGGTCACCGCGGTCGGGGCGACGGCCGATCCTTCCTTCTCGCACGGCTCGGAGCTCTTGACATTCTTTGGTATTGTGGGTGTAGAGGTCGTGGTACACACAGTACCGACTGCCCTTGGAAGGTTCGGGCTGATCTCTGCCCCGCTTGGTGTCTGGTTCTGCCGCGAGCACGGCAGCCCCCTTGCGCTTCACATCCTTGGCCTTGGGCTTCTGCTCTTCTGGGTCTGTGGCAGGCAGCTCGAGGAGGGAGAGACGCCCTTCTTCAGCCCTGGCTCACTTGGTTGCCATGTTGAACAACTCCAAGGAAGTGCACAGGTCTTCATGCATCGCCAGCTCCTCCTTCATCTTGACATCGCTGGATGTACTTCTGCAGGGTCTCTCCGGGTTGTTGCTTGATGCGGCGCATGTCGCTCACGGCGGGTGCCCGGTCGCGAGTACCTTGGAAGTTAGCGATGAAGCGGGTGCGCATCTCATCCCAGGAGGAGATCATGCCTGGAGCCAGGTTCAGGAGCCAGGTGCGGGCCCCGTCCTTGAGCGCCATGGGAAACCAGTTCGCCATGACCTTCTTGTCTCCGTGGGCAGCTTCGATGCCTAGCTCATAGAGCTGGAGGAACTCCGCAGGGTCGGCCGTGCCGTCATAACGAGGAGGCAGGTCTGGCTTGAACTTGCCGGGCCACGCGACGCTGCACAGCTCGGTGGTGAAGGCACGACAGCCAGTTGTGGCCATGGGAGGCCTTGGGCTACAGAGAGCTTGGTCTTGCATGTCCCCACGCGCTGCAGCTGGGAGCAGCGCGGGGTCTCGACGTGCGGGAGCAGGAGCGTGGTCGCGACGTGCTGGAGCAGGGAGCGCCCGGGCAGCTTCTTGCGGGAGAGGGACTTCTTGGCAGCTCTGCTCTTGCCGCGCTGGCACTTGACGGAGCGGGTTCTGCCCAGGGGCCACGCACCTTGGAGGCATGGCGCCTTATTGAGGAGAAGGCGGCCGGGGCGCCGCTGGAGCTTCATCGCCCGCGCGGGGCGGGGTGCGGTGCAGCGGAACGGACGGCGCGGACGAGCTCAGCGACGCGGTCGAGCCATTCTTCATAGACGTCGTCGACGGGATGGTAGCGCAGGAGCTCGTTTGCCGTGATGAGTGCAGCTCGAGCATCCATGGGTGCGCGGAGCGCGCGGGACGAAGAACCAGCTGGGGTGAGCGAGGGAGTAGTGGTGCGGCCGTCTTGCCGCACGGACGGATGCTGAGACGACGCTTGCTGCTCGTCCCCCGCCGTGCCGGTGGCAGCGTTGACGGCAGGTTACGGGGAACGGTGAGGACGCCCGCCGACGGGAGCCGTCTGGGCGACGCGGGAAGCGAGAGCGGCCCGGCGCTCGGCGCGGGCCCGACGACCATCAGACATGGACGCGATGGTCGGATGAGAACGGGGTGGTGGAAGACGAATTCCGGCGCACCCCTACCTGGCGCGCCAAATGTCGGATTTTGGGTTCCGGCAGACCCTTGAGTTTCGAACACTGGGGTGCGCGCGGAGGTTTCGCCTTCTACCTACCTGCACCCCTCCGCCTCGCTAAGATCTAAGCTATGGAAAGAACAGCACAAGAGACACAGGGTTTATACTGGTTCGGGCCACCATTGTGGTGTAATACCCTACTCCAGTGTGTGGTGTGGTGGATTTCCTCTTGGGCTGATGATGATGAGCAATACAAGGAAGAACAGCCTCGCGAGGGTCTGTTCTTGGCTGGGGGGATGAACTGCTAGGAGGAGTTCAGTCACCCTTCTCTCTCTCTCTCTCTTCTCGATTGCGATCCGATGTCGATCCTCTTTTCTACCCTGGGGTGGCTAGTCCTATTTATAGGCAAAGGCCCTGGGCCTCTTCCCAAAAATTGAGCGGGAAGGGCGCCAACAATTGGCCATTTTGAAGGGGAACATCTGGTACACTTAACCTGACTAAAGTTGGTCCTCGCCTGCCAAAGGCTCTGGTGATGACGCTAGCTTGGGCTCCACAATGACTTCCTTCCTGCCGTTGGACTGGCCTTGGTCTCGTTGCACCAAAACGGGTGCCTTTGCTTGATGCTCTCGCTTGCGCTTGCTCCCTTTGCACCAAAGAGGAAAGGAGGACACTGCGCGGGCTGGCGCCCGCCTGGCGCCTTTGGTCGTCATGGCCTGCTTCACGGGCACCTCGTGAGCTACCCCGCCTTGATCTCTCCGCCTCCTCGCGAGCCAGCCTGATGAGGCTGTGCCTGAGGAAGCTCCATGTCGTCCGCCCCGCGAGGCTTGGCCCCTCGCGAGGGTCTTGGGTCTGTGTTGATGAAGACGGGCCGTGCCGGGCCCCCCTTTGAGCCATGCCGCAGGCCGTAGGCAGGCAAGTATGGGGACCCCCGTTCCCAGAACGCCGACAGGTGCGCCATCAAAGCGTAGCATATCTGCGTTCCAAGGTTAGCATAGTATTTTTTGAAGAGGTCACTGGTGAACTGCGAACCGTTGTCTGTGATGATGCGGTTCGGCACCCCGAACCGGCTCACGATGCCCCTGATGAACTTGACCGCGGAACCCGCGGGGATGGTGCGGACGGCCTCTACTTCAGCCCACTTGGAGAACTTGTCCACGGCGATGTAGAGGTAGCGGTAGCCTCCTGGCGCCCGAGGAAACGGGCCCAGGATGTCCAGCCCCCAGACTGCGAATGGCCACGAAAGGTGTATAGTCTGCAGGCCTCCTGCCGGCTGATGGATTTGCTTGACGTGGAACTGGTAGGCCTCGCAAGCTTTCACCAGTTTGACGACGTCATTGAGTGCGGTGGGCCAATAAAACCCACTGCGGAATGCCTTGCCGACGAGGGTCCGTGATGATGAATGATGTCCACAGTCTCCGCCGTGTATATCTTCCAGCAGTTCCTTTCCTTGCTCCCTGGAGATGCAGCGCAGGGATACATCGTTTGGTCGCTTCCGGTAGAGCTCTCCATCCTTGATGCAGTATGCCGTGGCCTGCCGTGCCACACGCTCCGCTTCCTCCTCCTTCTCCGGCAGGGTCCCTTGTGTTAAGTAACTCCGGAGCTCCGTGATCCAGCACCCCTCCTGAGGTTCCACCGTCAGGAGCAGGCGTGCTCCTGAGGCCGGGCCATAGACCGGGGCTCCTGAGGCAGGTGGCTGGGGGAGCTCCTCCCGAGGCTGAGCCGTGTTTGACAATGACTATAACACCCCGGATGTAACTTTCCCAATTTGCCAACTCTTGCCATTTCCGGCGTTAAGTTATATTTATTTTCCTCGGGTTTGGGTTTTGTCTCCGTGTGTTGTTGTCGTTGTCATGCATCTCATATCATGTCATCATGTGCATTGCATTTGCATTCGTGTTCATCTCATGCATTCGAGCATTTTCCCCGTTGTCCGTTTTGCATTCCGGCACTTCGTTCTCCTCCGGTGGTCATTTCTAGGTTTCTTTCGTGTGTGGGGATTAAACATTTCCGGATTGGACCGAGACATGGAAAGAGGCCTTGGTTTACTACAGGTAGACCTCCTGTCAAGTTTCGTATCATTTGGACTTCGTTTGATACTCCAATGGTTAACCGAGGGACCGAAAAGGCCTAGTGTGTGTTGCAGCCCAACACCCCTCCAATTTGGCCCAAAACCCACCTAATCCTTCTCCATCATCTAGATCGTTCGATCATGATCGCGTGGCCGAAAACCGCACCTCATTTGGACTCTCCTAGCTCCCTCTATGCCTATATATACACCCCCTCCAAATCCGGACCTTTCTCCCCCCCAAAACCCTAAAAAAATCATCATCGTCGCCGCCGGACAACTTCCCCCACCGACGGACGTGTCCGTTGCACCTCGCCGCCGCCATGTGGCGCCTCCCTATTGGCCGCCGCCCGTGCCCACTTCGCCGCACCACGCGGGCCCTCTCGGCCCGTGGCCGGCCCCCGCGGCCCAGCGCACCGCCGCCCGCCTCCTCTCCCGTCCGCCGCCTCGCGCCGCCTCCCTTGCCTGCCGCGCCGCCTCCTTCGCCTCGCCGCGTCGCCGCCCGGCTCCTCTTCTCCGCGGCCGAGCCGCCTCCCCGCCGACGAGTCGCCGCACGCCGCCACCTCTCCACGCCGGCGACGTGCGCCGCAGCTCCGCCGCTCGCCGCCCGGCAAGCCACCGCCCGAGCTCGCCGGCCGGTCCCCGCGCCGCCCCGCACGGCCCTCCTCCTCGCCGGATCTCCACCCCGGCGATCCCTCTGTCCTCTCCCTCAACTCCGGCGAAGAACCCCGGTCACCCTCGTGATCCGCGCCGCTGTGCTACAGTGACCTTCGCCCGATCCAGATCTGTGAACAGTGAAACCATAGGTGAAATTCGTCCAAGTCCCGGAGATTTTCAGTCCATATGCTCATGTTCGTAGCCCCGTAACTTTGCATCCGTAGCTCCGATTAATGCATATAGCATATCAAAATGTTCATCCCATAGAGTACATCATTTCGTTCCATTGCATCATTTTCATTTGAGTTCATCTTGATGCCTGAAATGTTCTTAGAAGAGGGCTACTTGAGTTAATTGTCAGATCTGCTACTCCGTTTGGGTTTTTGTCATTTTTGCCATGATTAATGTGTGCATTATATGCCATGATGCTCTACATGTGTTTTGTTAAGGGTTTTGTCATCTTTCCATAGGTGCAAACCATGTAATTTTGTGATGTGTGTGGTGACTTGTGCAAGCTTGCAAAGTGGTGCACTTGCTAATTCTGTTTTCAGGGACTTAGCAAATCCACCAAGTCCTTGATCTGTTTATCTCATGATGCCATAGTTCTTCTTGTTTCCTAGTGATTCGTGCCTCTTTTGAGGATGGTGAGTAAGGATGTTTTGTCAATCTTGTAGTGCTTTATCTATCCATGTCTTTGTTTGCAATTATGGAGCAACCTAGCTTGAGTCAAACGAGCTCTACTTTTGCTACTTTGTGAATCTGGGCAGATTGTCAACTTGTTTGCAATTTTGCCGATGTTGTTGTAGTTGATCCATCCATGCTATGATATTGTTCTTGCCATGTCTAGATTGCATTTTGTGCCTTCTTTATGGGTGTATGCTTGTCTTGCCATGACTTGCTCTGTAGTGAGTGCATCGAGCTCGTAAACATGCCTACTTGATATCTGAATCCAGCATGTTCCGGTTTTCACCAAGTCTGAAAACTGATTATGTTTTTCCTATGTTCACATGCTTGCAGTTGTATTTTCTGATCCCTTTTGGCTCAAGGTCACTAAGGGACTTTTGTTAAGCTCTTTGAGTAGCTACATGCCATGCTTTAGTTTGCCATGATCAGATCCTGTAGCATGTAGTTTTTTGCTCCGAAGAGGGCTACCTGATCTGATATTCTAGACAAGCGTTGATTTCACTAAGTCTGAGATCTGTTTGTCATATGCATTTTTGCCATGCTTGTTTGAACCTATTAATGGATGAATTGACCATAGCTCAGTGCTAGACTTTTGTTAATAATCTTGTGTGCATCCCTTCCATGTATTTTGT